>NC_083473.1:20654817-20789817 GCF_030014155.1 Tachysurus vachellii
TGGATCGCTCCAATCCTTCAATTTCAGTAACACAGTCTCATTCTTCTGCAGCACTGAGATTGTTTAGTAAAGACCTAGACTTATGTGATGCCTGGCGTTTACAAAATCCAACAGCTAAAGAATACACTTATTTTTCCCCAAGCCACAAATCATTTTCAAGAATTGATTATATTTTACTTTCATCACCGCTACTTTCAGATCTAATAAACATTGAGTTCCTACCACAAAGTGTTTCTGACCATAATGCTGTATTAGCACATCTCCAGATTAAGACAGCCTGTAAATCGTCAATATGGAGATTTAATACTCTACTTTTACAAAACAAGGAATTCCTATCTCAACTGAGACCAGAACTGACTGAGTTTATTAGATTGAATCAAAACTCAGTCTCCAACAATGATATGCTATGGGCATCTATCAAAGGCTTTATAAGGAACAAAGCCATTTCCTTTTCTGCTAGACTTAAAAAGAAATATTTTGAAAAAATATCAGTATTAGAAAAAAGATGTGGGGACTTAGAAAAGGAATTAGGATACAGCTTTTCCAATATTAAACTACATGAGTTAAATGTGGAAAGGGCTGCACTCAATGATTTGCTTCGCAGAAGAGCAGAATTTCTTATGCATATTACGAAACAGAAATACTATATAGATGGAAGCAGACCAAGCCGGCTCCTTGCACTTACTCTGAAAAAACATGAGCAACGTTTTAATATAAGGGCGATCAGAAATTCAAAGAATGTTCTCAATTCACATCCCAAAGATATTAACAAAATATTCATGTCATTCTTTGAAAAATTATATGTTTCAGAAACACAACCCAGTACTGGCCAGTTAAAAAGATTTTTCGACCAATTGAATTTAAATAAACTTTCAAAGGAGGAAGTGGACAACCTTGACTCTGATATAACTCTAGAAGAACTACATAATGCAGTAATCTGTTCGAGTAAAGGAAAGTCTCCCGGAATTGACGGTCTTCCGGCTGAGTTATACCTGGTGCTATGGGATTTATTAGGCCACATTTGGTTGCGTACTATAAATGAGGCCATATTCAAAGGCCATTTTCACCAAGACTTAAATACAGCTCTAATCTCTGTTCTACCTAAACCCGGAAAGGATCACTCAGACTGTTCTAATTATAGGCCCATTTCCTTGATAAATGAAGATGTCAAAATTTATGCTAAAGTTATTGCTAGACGTCTACAAGTAGTAATACATAAGCTAATTGATCCAGATCAATCAGGTTTTATCCCTGGACGCCTGGCTTCTGACAACGTCCGCCAAGTGTTACACGTCATTGCGGAATCAAGGAAATTGAAAGTGCCTAGTGGCCTTCTATTTATTGATGCCGAAAAAGCCTTTGATCGGCTTGAATGGGGTTATCTGTGGTATACTTTAAAGAAGTTCAATTTTGGTGACCGGTTCATTAGAATGATACAAACTCTATACACTAATCCCATGGCCAGGGTATCTACTGGTGGACTCATATCGGACAGATTTTATATTCATAGAGGTACGAGGCAGGGTTGTCCACTTTCCCCCTTTTTGTTTAATCTATCAATAGAACCTCTGGCACAGTATGTTAGGCAGTGCAATCTGGTTACACCAATCCGGTTAGGTGCTTCAAGCCACTCTATTTCCCTATATGCAGATGACATATTATTATTTCTATCTGACTTGCAGCGCTCGCTTCCTAATGCCCTCAAAATTATAGACGAATTTGGCATACTATCGGGATTTAAAATTAATCTTTCGAAAACTATTTTGATGCCTCTTAATTCCGATGGTCTAAACCTTTCTATTCCAAGCAATATCTTAATATCAACACAAGTTAAATACTTAGGGATCGAACTCAGACCTACTTTATCCCTAATCTCAAAAATAAACTTTATGTCAATCTCTGAGAAAATTGAGGCTGATATTCAACGGTGGATGTATCTACCCTCATCACCTTCAGCCCGGATGTCAGTGATAAAGATGAATATTCTGCCTCGCATTAATTTTATTAGTTCCATGCTTCCTCTCCCCCCACCTACAAATTATTGGAAGAAAATAGATTCTTTACTAAGAAAATATATTTGGAATGGAAAACGTCCCCGCGTTAAGTGGTCTACACTTCAAAGAATTAAAACGAAAGGTGGATGGGGCTGCCCAAATTTTAAATTGTATCATTGGTCCTTTGTTCTGCTCTCGGTCAAGAAATGGTTTGATCCTTGTTCACAGCTCTCGTGGAAAGTAATAGAGCGAGAGATTATTTCACCAATTCGATTGCAAGATTTTTTATTTTCTGGTCTCTCATATAGGAAGTGCTCATTACATTATGGACCTATACTCTTCTACACTCTCCAAATATTTAAAAAGATTGAATCCCTTTTTCCTTCTAAAACAATATGGCATACTCATACTCCTATATGGCACAATCGGAATCTACTTTCTGGTGGGCAACCATTTGTACAGCCAAATTGGGCTGCAAAAGGTGTTCTAACGTTAAAAGATATAAGCGGAGAGAAATCAATTTTGAATTTTCAAGACTTAACAGGAAGATTTAACATTTCCCGTAACACTTTATTTCTATATTTTCAACTTCGTTCCGCATTAAAAAATCTAAAAGTTCCTTGGGGCAATAATCTTCTGATCCACCCAGTAATGCAATGGATTCAAAAAGCACCAAGCATAGGAATGGTCTCTTATTTTTACTTTTGCCTCTCAAACCTTAATTCTGATGACTTCCCTAAAGCTAGAGTGTGGGAAGCAGATCTGACTCCCTATAATAGAAGCATTGATTGGGACACAGTATGGGTTAATACATTCCATGCGTCCTCAAACTCTAACCACAAATTCATTCACTTTAAAATTATTCACAGAGCATATTTAACCGCACGTATACGTTATGCGATGGGTATTTCACCCCAGCCGTATTGCATGTTTTGCAGACCAGGTTGCCTTGACACTTTCAGGGACTGTCCAGGTGTACAAAAATTCTGGGACATCGTGCTTGATGGTATATATAAGATTATCGGGATTCGTTTTCCTAAGGATCCTGTTATTTTGTTGTTGAATGATAATTCCAAGTTTTCTGTAAATGGGAAACAACTGAAATTTTGGCTAGCAGCTTTGACTGCAGCAAAGAAACTATTAGTTCAACGCTGGAAACCCCCCATGACCTTTCTGCTAAGCACTGGATTCACTCCTTATTGGAAATACTTTATTTGGAACTGTCTTCTGCAAGGACTAATCACGCAAAGCCTGCTACTCTTTCTATGTGGCAGAACTGGATTTCCATAGCCTCGAAGTTTTTGGTTATTTAGTCTAAAGTTGTTATTCGGTTGTTAATATTACAACTGATTCAATTTGTATATTTTTGTGTATATTTCTTTGAGCTTATTCTGTTGTACTTTTGATTTACATGAGTCCTGGGGTGCGGTGGGATGGGGGTGGTTGTGGGTGGGTATTAGTTTAAAAAGGTTTTTTCTCTTTCTGTTGTGGTGTATTTTTGCATATTCTATCAAAATGAAAAAAAGTGAATTACAAAAAAAAAACCCTTACGGTGTGTTGGGAATAACCAGTGTTAGTCATTCAAATGTTTATTTCTGCTATCTGAATGCTGCCCGATTAATCTGATGGGCAGATATATGATTTGCAAATTGGGAATAAACCTAATTAGCACCCCAAATGGACTGAAAGTGTGTACAAGTCAAACAGTTGAATTTCAGGGCGTTAAGTGGGACCCCAGACCTCTGTTGTATGTGTATTTGTGGGAACTCGGCACCTCTTCTGTGAATTCAGTGAATCAAGCTCTCATAGATAAGGCCAGTGCTGCTACTAACACTACACACACACACACACAATACATGAACACACATAATCTGCACTGCACAGCTCACACACACATAAGGGACTAGATGCACATTATGAATAAAAAAGGGTTTGAGAACCGCAAACAAAGCAGATGTGTTATTGTTGAAGAATTTGTATTAGGATAATTACAGATGTACTATAGAAGTGAGTCTTTGTAGAATACATGTAAGGCCAGGGAAGACACACACATTCACTATGGAACATTTATGTGTCTCTATCAAAAGGTGAAAAAGAAATGGGACAATTTAGGAAAGTGGACACTAAAATGTGTGAAAACTGGTGATTGGAAACCCAGTTCAGATCCCACGGTGTTGTACAGTGAATAAACTAAAGCCTATTGTAATGTCTTCGAGCTGTATAGCCTCGGCTGTCAGAACATTTGAGATAACGCCAGAAGCAAACACAGATGTGCTAAAAGCAATGTGGCAGTTACCACGCATTTCTGTAGATGATTAAAATGCAGTTCATAATGAACTCTGAGCAAACATGTAGTGGGATTGTGCACCGGTGCAAGTAAACCCCAAATTTGATTACAGGCCTTGTAAATTGCGGTATCCTTAATTTTGGTTTACGTTATATATTAATGGAAAATCACATTGTGAATCTACAACCATTTATAATAAAGCTTGAAAGTTGCAAATTGTAAAATAGCAGGTGAAATTCCTGCGACAGCTGATATCAGAACAAGGTAAAAGTATAGAAGAAAACAGAGTTGCAGATATCCAAAACAATCCAAAGCCTAAAATAAAGAAACAACTCATGACTCATGTCATTTAGGCATGTGTTCTACCTGTAGAACCTTTATACATAATTATGCAATCCTCGAGGCTTCCTTGAGTGCAATGGCTCATGGGAAGGATCTACAGGCCCACAGTGCACTTAGTAGGACATCTGAAAAAGAAAAGGCCTTCGTAAGAGTTGAAACTAGCCTTACATTCCACACCCAGATTAGATATACCAGGTCCAAACTAAATTATTCACACAGATAGTAGATGGGGAAAAAGGGGGTGTATGACATCAGTATTATGTAAAAATCATGAAGGAAAATAAAGACCAGTAAACTTTTTTTAACTAAACTGGATCCAGTGGCAGTGGGACTGCTTAAGTATTTAGGATCTGTAGGAACAGCTGAAAAAGCAATCAATGCTTCAATGCTTCAATGTACATCAGTGACATTGTAGAATACAGTGAAATTACCCAATATGTCTGTAGCACGATGGCTGAGATTTCACACTATTTTACTTGAACTGCCAAATGTTAAAGTAAAACACTGTACTGTTCTAAACTCTGCAACTCTTCTTCCACAGAAGTTGATGGAGAACATCACAACCGTGTAACATTTGTAAATTAAATTTGCAGGTCTGATTTGCAGGAGACACCATCATTGAGTCCAGACCTTGAACTGTTTGTAAATGGATCAGCCTTCAGAAACTAGAAAACAGGCCGTAGCTGTTTAAGATACACAGCAGTCGCAGAATATGAAATAGTGAAAGCTTAATCATTACCAGGAAACCTCTCTGAACAAGCAGCAGAGTTCATAACAGAAACATGTAGATTAGCACAAGGCAAAAGTATTTCCATTTATACTGATAGCAGATATGCTTTCAGGGTAGTACATGATTTTGGCACGTTGTGGAAACCTAGAGGTTTCATTACTTATTAGGTAAATAAATCATGTACAATGGCCTGATTTCTGACCTCCTGAATGCAGTCCTATGAAAAAAAATCTATTGCTATATATGAATTTGAAGCACATACAGGGATAACTGACTCCATGTCACAGGGTAATGCCAAAGCAGATGCAGCAGCAAATGCAGCTGAAAAAAAATTCCTCTATGTACAAAGAAACTGTGTATTTTGAAAATATGAACTCCCACAGCTGACCTTGAGGATCTTCAGGCATGTCGCACAGCAGAAGAAAAAGCAGCATGGAGAAAAGCAGGATGTGTGGTAAGAAACACTGCCTAAGGTGACTGGGTGGTGGTGAAGGATTTCGAGAGGAAAAGCTGGAGAAGCAGGAGGTGGCTTGGATAGTAGATGGCAGTAGACGATTATACAGTATCACATACTGACTACGACCCCAGACTGTTATACTGTATACACATACGCACACACAAAGATCTGACTTCAAAGGACGATCAAAGTAGGCAAGGTAGAAGCTCCTGTTAAGATGAGAAGCCTTCACCCTAGAATCCTAGTAACCATTGGCATCCTTATGATCCTGTTAATAAAAGAGAATGCAGAAAAGACTCCAGAAAATCCCACTTCTAGTAGAAGTCGCAGAGGTGTATGAAAACACTTACTGGCAACTCACCAACTACACTGCCAAAATGATCAGAAATGAGTCCTGTTATGTGTCCATGATGGTCCCCACATCTGCAAGCAAACACACAATGATTCCCATGAAAAGGTAATGGTAGTGAACTAAAGGCCATAACCCAATACTGTAAAAATTCTTACTGCATGTTTAAGCAGGATGCTTATGGAGTACCGAATGGTACCCATTTAATAATAAATTCCAGAGATGCACACACTTATATTATATATATACATATATATATATATATATATATATATACACGTATATATATATATATATACACAGTGGACTCCCTATCTATCAATGATAATCCCAGTGAGTGTGGTATTTATCTTATTATGTTTGTTTGGCCCTTACGCATATACTATAAATGCGTTCATTACATCATAATGTCCAATCTAACAACCAAACAACTTGTAAAACTGGACGATATTGACGACGATGCTGAATGGATTCCTCCATTTGACGATGACTATTTCTCTGAATTTCCCCAGACTGATCCAGAAACAGACAAAGGTGAATACAGACAGTAGAGACTGTGACTTGTAGTGAAGTTAATGCTTTGCCTTTAACTGCATTTTTTATGTACTGGTCTTGTCCACTGAAGATCATGTATTTTATGAAGCATTCATGGGAAATGATACACTGATGTGAGATTGTACATGATTAAGCGTAGCTTAAGGCACACGTGATTATATTCTAGCTGATTAATTGATACTGATTAAGCAATTGACTAACAATGTATTGGATTAAGTAGTTGATTAACAATACTGGTTTATATCATTTAAAGTTCAGATTTTGTTACAGATTAATGATTAGTAAAAATTTTGTGTATTGTCCCAGAGACAAAAGGGGGGAATTGTACTTGAAATTTTAACTTTAGAGATGTACACAAGAACCTGTCCTTCTATGCTTCTATATTTCTCATGGCTGGTAGTTATTGTGACTAGAGATTGCGGTTGTTTTCCTGAAACAGCTTCCAGCAGACCGTTCCCGTGGGACCTTGGTAGGTACAGATTAGCTTGGTCAGAAGATGAGCAGGCGATGCTTCTAAGCCAATGGTTGGTGATGTTTTGCTTTTACATGTCCTGTTTCATTTATTTCCTGTCTATAAAATCCTGTTGTAAACAATGATCGTTGCCCTTCCTCTCTCATGTTACGCGTGGAGTGTTGGGTCCTGCTGCACAGCTGAACACAATTAAAATATGAAACCTTTTTTACTCTTGCTTACAGCAATACTGTTTAAAAGTAAATCTCAGGCAACCACAGCTGACAGGTTTTTTTTAACCAAAAAAACAATGAACAAATGATGTTTAATGTACAGTAATGTCACATATATAACAGTATCACATATTTAACAGTAAATATAAAGGTAAAAGCTGTTTGCTATAAATTTGTTTATGTAAAATGGTTTGTTGTTGACTTTTGCAAATTACTGTGTTTTTTCATGAAAATATTACCATAAATGGAGCGCCTTTACTGTTCGGAAGGTCCCCAAGGTTGCCTGTGGATCTGGTGTTTGGCTTGACCTCTGAAACAGGAACTATGGACTATAAAGAGTATGTAAAGAAATGGAGGCAAGAAATGCAAGAAGCTTCTGAAATTACCAGACAGACATCAAAGAAGTTGGCAGAGAGGAATAAGAAGAATTATGATAGGAAAGTGAGAAGTTCCATATTGTGCTCTGGAGTTCGTGTCCTAGTGCAAAACTTGACACCAAGAGGTGAGACCGGGAAGCTCCGCAACCACTGGGAAGATGTGGTACACACAGTAGTACGTCAAGTGGGAGAAGGGAGTCCAATTTATCAAGTGAAACCGGAACAAGGAAAGGGAAGATCTCGTGTTCTTCACCATAATCTCTTACTGTCATGCGATTACCTACCATTGGAGGTTGAACTCAGGAAGGAGTCAAAGACAAAGAAAATAGTGAACACACAAAGGTTAGCCGTCGAAGATGAGTCTAGTTCAGAAGAAGGGGAGGATGAGGACTATTACTATTACTTACCTGCTGTGCAGCATCAGCAGAAAACAGCGAATTAGATAATACATACTTTCCTGCTGTCCAGCCCAGCGAACCTGAAGGAAGAGAAGTTAACCCAGAGATAACGAATGCTGATGAAACAGCTCAAACAATGAATGAATGCTCATGCAGCCTCAGACGAAAGTAACGGTGAAGGAGAACAGGGGTACAGATGGCCTAGGAGAGAGAGGAGATCCCCAAAAACATTCACCTACGATTACCGGGGAACCCCTGCATGCTATAGTATACAGCATCCAAACACAATATCATTTTACCCCACACCATATGAATTGCAGAACTTTACACCATGGACATACCCAGTGACACAGTATCAGCCCATATATTTATATGCATACTGAAAAGACCTGAAACAGAGTGAAAAAAAGGGTCATAGTTAAAGAAGACAACAGACCATAATGTCCAGTATAGTCCTTTATTGAAGAATTGTACATTCAGTTAATCTGCATGTATACATAAATTAGAATTTGAATGTACAATATTTATTTTCGAAGGGGAGAGTGTATTGGTTAAAAAAAATAATAGTAAATAAATAATAGTGATTAAATAATTGTATTAATGTTGTCTGACAATCGATCATTCGATTGCTTTTGTCTTGGCTGAAGAGTTCACCTGAGTGGGGAGAGGACGCGCTGCTCAAACAATACACACTGACAGTGAAGCAGCAGCAGCTCTGTGTCGCTTATTTTATTAACATTTATCTCCCCTCATCAGGTATGGAAAACCTTAACAGTATGCACTGGACACTTTGTGTTTAATAGCCAACTGGTTCATTACTTTGGCAAACACATTAGACATAAAATTAGAATTAATTAGAATTATTCAGAGATGATATAGAACTTAGCATGAAACATAGAAGACCGTAGGAATTACTTCATCATGGTGCGTTAGCTCCAAGGTCTCATCTGTAAATTAATTATTTGACCAACATGCTGTAAACACTTGTGAAAATTAACTTCACATGTGTAAGGACTCTGCCCGGACTCTGGCCACGTGCGTTTGTTTACGTTTCTCGTCACGTGTCTGCCCCGCCTTCGTCTGCTCCTCCCTGTCATCACACCTGATCCTTATTGTGTCATTGTCCTGTTTTGTATTTAACTGTGCCGCGTTGCCTCGTGCAGCGCGGCATCTACTTTAGTCCCGTCTCGAGTCTGTGTTCCGTTATTAAACCCTGTTAATTTATGCTATCCTGCGTTTGGGTCCGCTCTGTTCCGTGGTCATTACAACATGTAATAGTAAAATTGCATCTTGAGATTCACTTGTTATCAGTTTGGTGTCTGTACAACACCAGATTATTACAGATTTAACAGGTTCAGGCTGCTGGCAGAAATGTATTTGCTTGTTAGAGGAAAAAAGTGTAATTACTTCTGAACACAGAGGTTTCAGCTGATGAACAATTTCTACATTGTAATTACAGGAGAAACCGATGAGAAATGCTTATGATGTTTTACAAGAAAGAGACACTTGAGACATGAGTGTTGAACAAAAAAATATAATTTATTGATTATTTAAAAAGCTATTTATAAACTGTAAAATTTGTACAGATGTTTATAAATTACATTTTCTTCTTAAAATCCTAAAAATATATATTTAAACTGTATGATATTCATCTTAAAATTATTTGAAACTTATGATTCTCATCTTAAAATCCTAAAATATAAAATAATATATAAAACACACCCAATTAATCAATCAGCTTTCAAAACACACCTAATTAATCAATCAGCTTTCAAACCACACCTGTGCAGTCAATTGGCTTCCTAACAACACCTGGGCATTCAATCAGCATTAAAGGACTCCAAGGAACAGGGCACTTGAACACATTATTGGGAGAGACTACTTTTACTCACCATGCCAAAGACAAAGGAAATCAGTCTTGAGCTCAGAAAGAAGATAGTGGAGGCTCATGATAAGGGGGAAGGCTATACTGCCATTTCCAAGCTTTTCACAGTGTCTAGAACCGCCGTACGTTGCATCATTGCCAAGTACAAGGAGACAAATTCTGTAAGAAACAAACCTGGGCGTGGTCGTAAGCGCAAGATTTCAAGAACCCTGGAGAGGAAAATAGTCAGAGATATCAGCAAGATGCCCCAGACATCTGCCAAGATGATTGTTGCTGACCTGGCCTCTTCTGGAGTTGATGTTTCAAGGAACACAGTTGTGAGGGCTCTTCATCGTGGTGGGCTTCAGGGCCATCGTCCCAGAAGAACCCCTTTACTCAAACAGCGGCACATCACAGCTAGACTGAGGTTTGCCCGTGAACATTTGAAAGGTAAAGATGAGTTTTGGGAGTGCTTTGGTCTGATGAGACTAAACTGGAACTGTTTGGGCACATGGATGTTGCTTATGTTTGGCGAAGAAAGGGTGAGGCCTTCAACCCTAAGAACACAGTTCCCACAGTTAAACATGGTGGTGGGAGCATCATGCTGTGGGGCTGTTTTGCAGCTTCAGGCACAGGGAGCCTTGTTCGGGTGCATGGCATCATGAAAAAAGAAAATTATGTTGACATTTTGAGGGATAATATGCAGAAATCTGCTCGTAGTCTAGCCTTAGGTCGTTGCTGGGTCTTCCAACAAGACAATGACCCAAAGCATACATCGAAATTGGTCCAACAGTTCCTGAAGGATACCAAAACAAAGGTCCTGGAGTGGCCCGCACAGAGCCCAGACCTACATATTTACATATCTACAACAAAACAAGAAACTTACTACATATATTATACCTCGTGAAGAAGATGAGGTGAACATAAGAGAGACTTGAGACATGAGTATTGAAGAAAAATTATTAATTTATTGATTATTTAAAAAGCTTAAATATTATTTATAAATATATATATTATATATTATAATTATATATTAAATAAAAATATAAATATTATAATATAAAAGCTTATTGATTATTTAAAAAGCTATTTATAAACTGTAAATTTAGTACAGATATTAATACATTTATACCAAAACGAATGCTCAAATGTAATTAGAATAAGTTGTGCTTTATTTTTAATTATTTCAAGACTATTTTATTAATATTATTTTAGTAGCATGGGCAGTTAAAGCTGTAATTTAATGATGGTTAATTTTATTGTTAATATTTATTATTCCAGAATAATTACTCACAGAGTAATGCTATCATTGGCAAAGTGCGGTGGTATAAATGCATTAACAAACTGTACATTAGTGGTGTGGATGATGGGTACTGGGGGTTTAGAAGAGGCTGAGAGGGGGGTTAGTGGTGGTTCAGGGAGTTAGGGGTGCACTACATTTACAACAATCTTAAAATCCTAATAATATAAAATAATATATACATATTTACATATCTACAACAATAAAATATACTAACTACAGATATTATACCTCTAATGAAGAACATGAGGTGATGGATATGAGGTGAAGACTATGTACTAAATTTACATCTCTCTCATTAAAGCCGAAATCATCCTAACAGGGATTTGGACGGGCCTACTGATAAATTCCACCTCCCCATCAGGATCCACACGCCGCCTACTACTAGGAGGAGCTTCCTGATTGAAGTCCTCTTCGTCCCTCATCCTCCTGCCCTGCTGTGGAACTGGAAGAACCATGATGGCATGGGCATAAGGCTGACCAAACACTATGTCTTCGGTGTTAACGTGATAGTGAGGTCGGGGAAGAGGAACTGTAGAGTGGCGTGGACTCTGTGAAGCGGGTGGCCTCCTCAAAGGGGATGGACTTCTTACAGGAAATGGGACCCATAGAGGGGATGGGCTCCTCAAAGGCGATGAGCCCCATATAGGGGATAGACCCCTCATAGGTGGGGATGGGCAGGGGATAGGGGATGGGCTTGACACCTCATGCTCACCACCATCACGTGCTTCATTTGGTTGCCCGGTCCTGTCGTCGTCGTCCTCATAATCGCTGAGCTCTCTGCTGTAATAGAGCTCGTCCTCCGGAAAAGTTTCTGCCGTCTCCCTCCGTCTCCCTGTGTCAAAAGAGATGAACAATCAATGCGACACATCTAATACCATCTGATAAAAGGAAGCAGAAACCTTTAGTTGAATAGCACAGTGTCTGTTTTGTACAGCAGGAAAATCTCCCTCTAAACCGGCTTTACACAAAAAGCATTTATTATACACTATAGTGATAAACAAAGCCTCGCTGTCCAGAATTTAAACAGCAACTTTATACTTTTGGTTAATCTGCACCGTACATTGCCACACGAGCTCTATTTATTTGTACTGATTGAGCTTTGCTCAGCTCGCTGCCTTTCCTAACAGCACCCTTCAAACTCAGCTTTCACAACAAATGACACTGAAAAATCGCTCTTAGAAATATCTTCCAAACATAAACAATTAAGGAAATTCATCCTTTTTTATTTCTTCTTGTGAGATATACATAAATATGTACAAAGACAGATTCGAGTTTCCCAAGTCAATAACTCCTGAGCTAAACGATCTTATTACACAAATAACACCTCTTTTTTTTATCGTAGTAATGTAGAGAAACAGCTACAACCCAATTTTCCCCAAAATCAGCTTTCCTCTGCGGTGGACAAAATACACAAGTCTCTATGTGCAGACGACTAAGAGACAGATGAACAATATACAACAATATACATTTCACTGTGATGTAAACTTCAATGTGTAAATCAGGTTTTGTCAAACATATGTAATCCTGCTGCTGATATTGTTGTATATTGTTCATAATGCAAACAATAAAAATAATCAAAAAGCAAGGATTCTCAAAATAATTGTTGTAATATTACTATCAGGACATCAGTGATGTGTGAGCTGAATTTGGTGACAGTAAAGTGTATTACAGTGAAGTTATTGACTGTTTTTTAGTATTCGCTTTTCGGGTTTTGCATTTTGCAGACGGTCCCTTGGAATCTGTCTCTTAGTCGTCTGCACATAGAGACTTGTGTATTTTGTATAGCTGATTTTGAGGAAAATTGGGCTGTAGCTGCCTCTCTACATTACTAAGATAGAAAAGAGGTGTTATTTGTGTAATAAGAGCGTTTAGCTCAGGAGTTATTGACTCGGGAAACTCGAATCTGTAAATATGCGGCCAATTTTACTTGTCAAAGACAATTCGGTACGAGAATAAATATTGGTTTCAATTTTCACCACCAGCTTGTGTTTTTAAAAACCATAGGCTTAGTTATCATACAGTGAACATTTATTAAAACGTTTTGCCAAATGGTTTAACGTTTTAGACTGTTGTTATACTGTTTATGAATCAATTTCTGTAACGCAAAACTGACAACACAAAAATAATTAGCTATGCTAACTAGCCGTCTAGCTAATCTTCGCTAACATTCCTAATCGGCTTGACTTTAATAAACTCCAAGTAAACTTTAAGAACATGTTAAAATGATTATTTAATACATTTAGAGACACTTGTAATCGAGTCTGTTGGCCTTGATACTGTCATTATTGACTGTAGTGTTGTAACTTTATGTCCGCTAACTTTAGCATAACGATCGTGTATGTAAATCGATTAGCCTAATAACGATTAGCCGAACAGGTCGCGTTTCTCAAAACCACATAAAACCAGATTCCTGATTGCGTTTCCGCCTGTTTAGTGATATATAAAAGCGCTTTAAACACTTGATACTTAAGCGAAAAAAAGAGAAAAGTCAGTAAGTTACCGTTCCAGGGGTCGTACAGTCCACTCCATCCGGGCTCGGGATCCACATCCTGGTGCTGCGTCGCGTCTCCTCCGAAGTTCATCATCGCTGCCGGTGTAGAGTCGGTGTAGGGATGAAAATCCACAAATGGAGGCGGAGAACAAGCAAAATAGCGGTGTAGAAATACTGCAGTCGGTAATCTACGTCTTGCGAGCTTCACCACCGCGACACTTCTGATTTAAAAACATTCCAAGATTTAAACACAAACAAATGCCATTACTAGGTCGACGTGTCACGTGACACCAAAAAAGCTCCCAGTGAGGCCATCCTTAAAAATATTTTAGTTTGCAGTAACAGTAAAATAAAAGGTCGGTAGGTAGGTCTATATTTTTTTTCAAGTTTCAATGTAAAAAAAAAAAAAAAAAGTAAAATTTTGGTGATGGTGATTACGTAGGTATGACTTTAAACAAATTAGCATATCGTGACGTCACTGACTGGGTCTTCAACCCGTGCCTTCGGGCGCATCTTTGCAAACCTTATTTTGATGCTTATTTTAGATGTATTATGGTGAACGAACCTGTTAATATTATTTTATTGCTTTTGTATTAGTTGTTTGAAGAGTAAAAAAAAAAAGGTCGGTCTTAACGCAAATTTACAACCGGCAAGTCGGTCGGACTTAAAGCAAAAAAAAATAAAAAATTGAGTCGGTCCTAAATTGACAGGGTCGGTCGGGTTACGGCAATCAAGAATATTTTTAAGGATGGCCTGAGCAGAGGATTCGGGAAAATTCTTACTGATGGTGTCTATAATATATAAATGATTAAGGTGATATGATTTATATGATTAAGGTGAATAAATTGCATATATTATACAGTCATTTGACAAAATAAGGACATCCCATGAAAGTTGTCATAAAGTAATGTCTAGAGTAAATAATAAAGTATTTTTGAATTCTAGCTTTGAAGCTGAAATCCTACATTATGTTGGTGACATTATCATGTGATCAGTAATAAAAAGTCTGCAAGACCCATTTTGATTGTACATTTATTTATTGCACAAATTCACCATTACTTTACCAGGAAATGCAGTATAATAGACAACAGACCAGTTTAAAAGAGTGATGAATAATATTGTTTTTTATGTCCAAATTCCTGTCTCCGGGAGTCTCGCGCATATTGATAGCGGCTCCCTGATGGCCGCAAATTAGTTAAAGTCTCCCGGAATCTAGAGCCAGTGAGCAAGAGCGCGCATGCGCGGCGCTCCAACCCTTGTAGTGTGCGCGAGGCGCACGGCAGAGAGGGAGGGGGAGCGAGAGACCTTGCGTGTGTGTGCGCTAGTGTGCGTGTGTGCGTCATTAAGCGCATGTAAGACAGAGAGCATCCTGATTGGTCTGTTTCGGTAAGTCAACCAATCAATTGTCAGTGTGGGCGGGCTTTTATATCTCCTCCCGAACGAATTAATCAGTGTATCTAGAAACAGGAGCGCCATCATGGCCCATGGCAGAGGGAGAGAGCCCCAAAAAACCACAGTATAAGACACAGTTAACACCATCAAAAATAAAAATTATAATATTTTACAAGTGTTTATTGTAGTTCATTTGTGGTCTTTGACAAAAATACAAATGAAAATACACCAAATGCCTATTTATTCACTAAAGGCTTAAAGAGTCATCATAACAATTTACTGACAAGATGCATAATTTGAAACCAATATTCTTTGGCATGGAGTCTAGACAATGGTGGTGATGCAGGGCTGAATAGTAATGCTGAGATCTGGATGAATGTGGAGCTCAGTGGAAGAATCCATGGGAGCTGAATGCAATGACGACTGGAGGTGAATGGGGTGGAGGAGGGTCACGTCGATTTGCCTGAAATGACAACTGACAGCAGCTAAGGAACAGCTTTAAACTTTATCAACTATGACACGTTTGGTTCAAGAGGGTTGAGACGAAAATATGATTGGTTTAAGAAGTAAAACCCCAACAGTCAGCTGACAAGTTTGAAGTGGAAGACAGTGAGAGTGTGGGAGAGAGAATGTAATAGTATGAAGATGGACACTTATTGTTGAACCATATTCTAGCTTCATAATTCTCAAACAAGCCTTTCTTAACAGTGGACTGTGAAGTTAACTTAAAAAGCACGGACAACAGAACACGAAATCAAGTTATGACTGACTAGCTTCATCACTGTCTCCTCTCCACCAATAAGCTGGTGTGTGGTGGGCGTTCTGGCGCAATATGGCTGTCGTCGCATCATCGAGGTGGATGCTGCACATTGGTGGTGGTTGAGGAGATTCCCCTTCCATATAAAGCACTTTCAGTACACAGTAAAGTGCTATATAAATGTAACAAATTATTATTAATTACATAAACTGTAATAAAATAACATATAGTGCAATTTATAATCATGTCATATAAAAACATGTTTCTGAGTGACATCCGAAAAGGAAATTTATTTATTTATTATTGATTTAATTGAAGTATATTTCCATTTAAGTCTGCTTGGGGTTAAATTCCATGTGTCACATTTACTGGAGATTTTCATCTTTTCACCACTACGGAAAGATGTGATACAACTTCAAATGCAGCAGAGAAAAAAATTTAATAAATAGGCAGAAACCAAACTGGAGTTAAAATTGTACATTTTCTTTATTTTCATTCATTTGGAGAGAATCCTTTGGCTGCCAGGAATGGGCCCACTCCTTGCCACTAAAAAAAGAAGGGAATTTGTTTTAAACTTGTACTTGGGTGTTTCCAATAAACATAAACCTTTAAACAAGTGTAAAGCACACATCATTACAGAACATGTAGGTTTTACAGTTTCATTTTCCATCTGTGAATTACCACCACCATTTGTGAAACAGAACAGATTAATAACAATCATTGTAGCCAAAAATAAATACATAAATAAATAAAAATTCATTCATTCACTACCGCTTATCCGAACTTCTCGGGTCACGGGGAGCCTGTGCCTATCTCAGGCGTCATTGGTCATGAAGGCAGGATACACCCTGGTCGGAGTGCCAACCCATCACAGAGCACACACACACTACGGACAGTTTTCCAGAGATGCCAATCAACCTACCATGCATGTCTTTGGACAAGGGGGAAACCAGAGTACACAGAGGAAACCCCCGAGGCACAGGGAGAACATGCAAACTCCACACACACAAAGTGGAGGCAGGAATCGAACCCCCAACCCTGGAGGTGTGAGGCGAACGTGCTAACCACTAAGCCACCGTGCCCCGCTCAGTTTTTTCTGACTGGATATATGACTGGACTGTAATCTTCTATCACACAGGTGGACTAAGACATATGCCTGAGAGGAAAAAGCCACAAAAGAGTAAGTGCATGTGAATGCAATGATTGATGCTTTTATCAGTGTGTTGACATTGCTATTTTACCCTTGGTTATTTGCTATATTTCTATTGGGTTTTTAACTACTTACAACAGATAATTACTCCTAACAGACAAACTATAAAATCCAACTGGCTTAATGTGTCTAAATGTGTGTTAAGCCTGTGACTTTTGTTTTGTCTTGGTTTATGTTTATTATTTCAACTGATTGATTTGTTTGTGGGGGGCATGGTGGCTTAGTGGTTAGCACGTTCGCCTCACACCTCCAGGGTCGGGGTTCGATTCCCGCCTCCACCTTGTGTGTGTGGAGTTTGCATGTTCTCCCCGTGCCTCGGGGGTTTCCTCCGGGTACTCCGGTTTCCTCCCCCGGTCCAAAGACATGCATGGTAGGTTGATTGGCATCTCTGGAAAATTGTCCCTAGTGTGTGATTGCGTGAGTGAGTGAATGAGTGTGTGTGTGTGTGCCCTGTGATGGGTTGGCACTCCGTCCAGGGTGTATCCTGCCTTGATGCCCGATGACGCCTGAGATAGGCACAGGCTCCCCGTGACCCGAGGTAGTTCGGATAAGCGGTAGAAAATGAATGAATGAATGAATGATTTGTTTGTGCTTGACCCATGCCTGTTATAGACTACGATTACAGACTCTGTTTTTGACTTGTAAGCCCGCCGATTTAGTTATACACATTTGCCTAACACATGGTGACAAGGTATGTAGGGGGAGCGACAGCAGTTATTTTAAATAAACCTTTATTATATTGTTTTTGTGAGAGGGAGTTAGGTTAGAAGTAATGTATTTTATTTTCTTTCATTTTTCAGTTTAGTAAGAGAGAGGTGTTTGGTGAAGATTGTTCTGTTTATTATTTTGGCCTTGTCCTCCCCTGAAGCCTAAAACCCCTTGTCATCCCTTGAATAAAAGATTGTGAATTATAACATCTCTTTATTACCCATTCTGTTGCGACTGACCCCTAGACGGTCGTAACAGAAATTGGGGACTCGTCTTAAAAAGCAACATTGATAGCTAGTGGTTTTCACTTTGAGGGTGAGGGAATTCGGAATGTCTTCGAAATTCGAGTTGGACGTATTTGCAATTCAGCTTTCTGTTGAACAATTGGATGTTTGCCGTAAGGATGATTTTATTTTTGATTGCCGACCTGTATCAGATTAAAGTTTCCGGTGGTGCAGTGAAACGCAAACTCAAGCAGGTGATTTTTAAGCATTTGGTTGAAAATGGAGTTTTTTGGGAGAAGAGTGAAGCGTGTGTTGCAGATGAGGTGCATATTCCCATGGGTGAGGGGGCAGAGTCTCCCAAACCCTTGGGGATGGCCGGCATGGATCCCGTTGATCTCCCTTCTCCAACTGATCCTCGGTTGGCGATCAGATTAAAGGAACTTGACTTGATATTAAGTAAGCAGCAATACCAGAGTCAGCTGTTGCACGTACGCACGGTTGAAATCGAGTCTCAACAAGAAATCAAGCTCAAGGAGTTGGAGCTTAGGAATAAATCACCTGGTCAGCCCTCAGCTGCTGCTGATGCGCTCCAGTGCCGATACAGATAAATGCTTTCACCCCGAGCCCTATTCCTGCACCCCGATGGAATCTACAGGTAGGCCAGCCTGAGTTTGATGTTAGCCGACAAATTTCACTTGTACCATTGTTTCGAGAAAGTGAAGTAGATACTTATTTCACTGTGTTTGAACGGCTTGCTGCTTCATGCGAAATGGCCACGGAATGTTTGGCCACTGTTGCCTCAATGCAAACTCGTAGATAGAGCACAAGAAGTCTGCTCCTCGTTGACGCTTGAGCAGAGCTTAGACTACGAGGTAATGAAAAATGCGGTATTGCGTGCATATGAATTAGTCCCCAAAGCATACCGGCAAAAGTTTCGAAATCTTGTGAAAACCCCTAACCAAACGTTCGTTCAATTCGCTAGAGACTAAGTAAACTTGTTTGATAGATGGTGTACCGCAAATAAAGTAGACACGTTCGAGCAACTTAAAGAATTAATACTGCTGGAGGAATTTAAGAATTATCTGCCAGAGAAAACTGTCGTGTATTTAAATGAACAGAAAGTGTCTTCACTTTCTGAAGCTGCAATTTTTTCGGATGAGTTTGTACTTACGCACAGGGTAGCGTTTTCACCTGTAAAACGTAATGTTCCTAGTCGAGTGTGTACTGTTAAGGACACTGCTGTAGTGCATAAGGAAATGAGAAGTGTAGACAGCAAGGAAAGCCGTCAGTGTTATTATTGTCCTATGTTATTGGGATGTGGTAGCTCAGTGGTTAAGATGTTGGGCTACTGATCATATGGTCATGGGTTCAAACCCCCAGGTCCACCAAGCTGTATAAGGGTGTCTGTTAAATGCCGTAAATGTAATTGTCATGAGGTTGGGCACCTCATCTCTAATTGTCCCACTTTGAAACGCAAAACCAGTAGGGGAAACTCTTCAAAAAGTGTTGCATTGGTTGAGAGGTCGGTTTTGCCACTCGAGCAAAACAAATCTGTAAATTAGTCAACTTTTGTACCATTCATTTACGATGGTGTAGTTTCACTGTCTGAAACCAGTTCTGAGACAAAGCGTATTCACATTCTCAGTGATACTGGCTTCGCTCAGTCCTTTATCTTGCAAAGTGTGTTGCCATTTTCTGAACAGTCTAGCTGTGGTTCTAGTGTATTAATTCGAGCAATTGAGCTCACTGTAATTAAAGCTCCTTTGCATCAAGTTTTCCTGCGTTCAGGAATTATTTCAGGCAATGTTAAACTGGCACTTCGTACACAATTACCTGTTAATGACTTGTCGCTCATTCTTGGGAATGATTTGGCAGTTAACAAAGTTTTCTGTCTGCCCGAGGTAATTCATGTCCCTGTTGCGTCTGATGGCGATGTTTTGTGTAAGGAATTTCCTGATGTGTTTGGCACATGTGTTGTTACTCGATCTCAAGCATGTAAATTTAGAGACACTGTAGATCTCTTAGATTCTTTTCTGTATGCTGAAAATTCAGATAGTGTAAAGGAAAATAAGGATACATGTGATGTAGAAGTGTGTGAACTGCCAAATGTCGATTTACCGATTAGTAAACCAATGTTGATTGAAGCTCAACGTACTGATCAAACTTTGAGTCGTTGCATAAAAGCTGCCGTCAAGTTGTCTGATTTGCCCGAGCACTCAGTCGCGTATTATTTTGCGGATGATGTTTTGATGCGTAAATGGTCTCCATGTCATGGAAAGAATGACTGGAACATTGTTTCTCAAGTAGTTGTTCCGAAATCTTACAGACAGCAAGTGCAGAGCGTAGCACATGATCACAAACTGTCTGGTCATTTGGGTGTTCGTAAAACTTACAATCAGCTGTTGAAATGTTTCTTTTGGCCTTCCATGAAGTCAGATGGGGCTAAATATTATAAATCTTGTCACGCATGTCAAATTGCTGGTAAGCCAAACCAAGTACTTCCTCCTGCACCGTTGAGGCCAATACCCGTGTTAGGGGAACCATCTGAGTGAATCTTGATTGACTGTGTAGGGTCATTACCAAAAACCAAGTCTGGTAATTCTTATCTTTTGACGCTAATGTGTGCATCTACTAGGTTTCCTGAGGCAATACCCTTACGTACTATCAAAGCTCATGCAATTTCCAAGGCAGTTGTCAGGTTTTGCACTACTTTTGGAATGCCCAAGTACATTCAGTCTGACCAAGGTACTAATTTTATGTTTAATGTGTTTGCCAAAGTAATGAAACAGTGGCTATTAAACACAGTGTTCAGTGCATACATCCTCAATCACAAGGTGCCATTGAGCGAGTCCATCAAACCTTGTAGTCGATGCTCAGAACCTTTTGTGTAGAACATGAGAGGGAATGGGATGAGCACGTCCCACTCTTGTTATTCGCAGTTCGAAACACGACACAAGCTTCTCTGGGATTTAGTTCTTCTGAATTGGTTTTTGGACACACTGTTCTGGGTCCCTTTAAAATTCTATCATCTAGTCATCCGTCACCCACTAGTAATGTTTTGGATTACGTCAGTGCATTTCGTGAACGCTTGCATCCAGTTTGGAAATTGGCACAAAAATCGCTCGGTTCTGTACAAAGCCAAATTAAAACTCACTACGATCAGAAAACAGCCACTCGATCATTTTTGTATGGAGATAAAGTTCTCGTGTTAATTCCAACGCCAGGTTCAGCGCTCCAAGCTAAATTCGCTGGTCCCTATGAGATCAAAGATAAACTTGGAGATACGGATTATGTTGTTGAAACCCCCAATCGTAAGAAAAAGACACGTATCTGTCACATTAATATGCTTAAAGCTTATGTGTCTCGTTCTGGGTTTTCACTTAACCTGCTTTCTGAAACAGGCCCCTGGAGTCTCGCGCATATTGATAGCGGATCCCTGATGCCCGCAAATTAGTTAAAATCTAGTGAAAATGAGTAGTGCTTCCTTTTTATCAGCTCGTTTGCACAATTCCGAAACATTGGCATATTTGTCAGAAAAGTTGTCACACTCGTCTGTATCTGCTCAATCAGATATTTCCACTCTTATTAAAAAGTACCCAACCTTGTATAATGACTTCCCTTCGATTACTCACATGATAACTCACGATATAGATGTTGGTTCATCTGCCCCAGTTAAGCAAAACGCTTATTGTGTAAACCCAATAAAGAGACAGTTAATGAAGAAAGAAACACAGTACCTGTTATTACAGTACCTGTCACAGCACAATCTAGCTATTCCTAGTGCTAGTCCATGGTGTTCTCCATGTCTACTCATCCCTAAACCAGACGGATCTTCCAGATTCTGTACTGATTATCGCAAGGTCAACTCTTTAACAAAAGCTGATTCTTTTCCACTTCCCCGCATGGAAGATTGTGTCGATCGAGTAGGGAATGCAAAGTTTGTGACTAAATTAGATCGGCTAAAAGGATATTGGCAGGTACCCCTGACTGATCGTGCATCAGAAATCTCTGCTTTTCAATCTCAGGATCATGGAGAAACAAAGACAGGGCTAGGACTTAGTAAGTAGTCCTAGCCACATAAAGTGCAACTGTGCAACCTGGTGCAAACAGTGCAGGACAAGACAGACAAGACAGTGCAGGACAAGACAGTGCAGGACAAGACAGTGCAGGACAAAAGAGAGTGCAGACAAAAGGTTACAAGACAATACAAAAAAGGCAATACACAAAAGACAGTAAACAAAACAGCGCCGACCGACCAGTGTCAATACTGTATGGAAATACTGTAAGTTCAGACAATATTGCGTGCAGTAATACTAGAATGAACACAGTTTCTTAGCAGCAGGTCCCTGAGATAGTGTATAAGATTGTGCAAAAACAGCAACAACTGAAATATTGTACAGCATGAGCAAAATGACTGAAATGTTAGACAGTGTGTGCAAAGAGCAAAAAAGTGTGCAAAACAGCATGTAACCAGTTTGTAAACAGTAAGCATGTAAAAAGTCTGATGAATGTAAGCAGCATGTAAACAAGTTGATAGATGTATATTAGAAGTGTGTGTATGTGGTGTAGGTCTGTGCAGTCCATACAGATCATGTGCGTGTGTATGTTGTGCTCAGTACAGTTCAGTTCAGTTATTAAGGAGTCTGATGGCTTGTGGGAAGAAACTGTTACACAGTCTGGTTGTGAGAGCCCGATGCTCCGTCGATGTTCAGCGGAGAGTGGTCGCTCTGTGCTCTTCTGAAGTCAACAACCATCTCTTTAGTTTTATCAACATTCAGAGACAGGTTGTTGGTTCTACACCAGGTAGTTAGCTGTTGCACCTCCTCTCTGTATGCTGACTCGTCGTTCTTGCTGATGAGACCCACCACAGTCGTGTCACAGTCGGCGAACTTGATGATATGGTTTGATCTGTGCATTGCTGCACAGTCGTGAGTCAGCAGAGTGAACAGCAGTGGAGGGTGGTAACTGGGTCTTGATGTGCCTCATGACGAGCTTCTCGAAGCACTTCATAACTATGGGTGTGAGTGCGACGGGACGATAGTCATTGAGGCAGGACACTTATGCAATATCGTGTTATGGCTTTTGGACTTCGTAATGCTGGAGCGACCTTTCAGAGATTAATGTCCAGTGTACTATCTAATGTGTTCATTTGCGAAGCTTATTTAGATGATGTGGTACTGTACAGTATGTTACAATGATTCGTGGGAGGATCATCTTAAAACTTTGGATGAGGTTTTCAAACGTTTGAGAGATGCAAATTTAGCAAAATGCGAGTTTGGTTGTGCATCAGTCACGTATTTGGGGAAAAGAGGTGGGAAATGGTGAAGTCTGTCCACTTAACTCAAAAATACAAGCCATTCGTGATTTTCCTGTTCCAACCACCAAGAAGGAACTTCGTCATTTCCTTGGCATGATTGGTTATTATAGATGTTTTTGTAGAAATTTCTCAGCGGTAGCCAGTCCCCTAACTAGAATTTTGAGTAAAGCAGTTTCATTTAAGTGGTCTTCAGAATGTCAATCTGCCTATGAAGCTTTGAAAACTTTACTTTGTAGTGCCCCTGTACGTGCAGCACCTTCTTTTAAAAAAACATTCTTACTTGAAGTTGATGCTAGTGGTTCTGGCGTAGGTGCCGTTCTACTTCAGACTGCTGCAGATGGTTTGACTCACCCAGTTAGTTTCTTTTCAAAGAAATTTCACAAACACCAAGTTAAACTACAGTACACTAGAGAAAGAGGCTCTCGCTTTAATTCTTGCCTTACAACATTTTGAGGTATATGTCAGTTCCAGCGCACAATCTGTTACCGTATATACCGTCCACAATCCTCTAGTGTTTTTGCAGCGGATGTCAAATGCAAATCATCACCTTATGCGTTGGTCTCTAATCTGTCAAAGTTACAATCTAGTGATCTGTCAAAAGAAAGGTATTGACAGTGTAATTGCTGACACCCTATCCCGCATTCATCAGTAAAACAAGGATGTTTTATTTTAAGTGTGGGGGTGTTATGACCAGTCTTTTGTTTTATTTCTGTGCTTCCCTCTGGTGTTTTCTTGTACCTGTCATGTGTTTTCAGGAAGGCGGTTCCTGGAGTTAAGAGGAAAAAGGCTCCGATTGGTTGTCATCTCCACCTGTTCCATATAAAAGGACTGCCTGGATCCCTGATTGAGGTCTCTTTCCTCTTTGTGCAATTGTGGTTGCTTTGTTTGCATTGCATAGTGTATTTGTATGCTATATTCTCTGAATGTTAACCCATTTCAGTCATTTTTTATTGTCCCGTCTTAGAGAGATAGTTTGTGTTCATAGTGTGTTGAGCCTGTGAGTCTTGTTTTGTTTTGGTCTGTTTATTATTTCAACTGGTAGATTTGTTTGTGATTGACCCATGTCTGATATAGACCAAGATTACGGACTCTGTTTTTGACTTGATAGCTAACCGATTTCATTCAAGGTATGTAGGGGGAGAGACGCCAGTTATTTTGGAAACCTTTTATTACATTGTTTTTGTGAGAGGGAGTTCGGTAAGAAGAAATGTATTTTATTTTCTTTAATTTTGTGGTTTAGTAAGCAAGAGGTGTTTGTGGAAGTTCTGTTTATTATTTTGGCCTTGTCCTCCCCTGAAGCCTAAAATTCTTGTAAACCCTTGAATAAAAGATTGTGAATTATAACATCTCTGTATAAAGACATTCATTTACCCATTCTGTTGCGACTAACACTTAGACACTAGTAACACCACCATTGTCTAGACTCCATGCCAAAGAATATTGGTTTCAAATTATGCATCTTGTCAGTAAATTATGATGACTCTTTAAGCCTTTAGTGAATAAATAGGCATTTGGTGTATTTTCATTTGTATTTTTGTCAAAGACCACAAATGAACTACAATAAACACTTGTAAAATATTATAATTTTTGTTTTTGATGGTGTTAACTGTGTCTTATACTGTGGTTTTTTTGGGGCTCTCTCACTCTGCCATGGGCCATGATGGCGCTCCTGTTTCTAGATACACTGATTAATTCGGTTCGGGAGAAGAGATAAAAGCCCGCCCACACTGACAATTGATTGTTTGATTTACCGAAACAGGCCAATCAGGATGCGCTCTGTCTTACATGCGCTTAATGACGCACACTAGCGCACACACACGCAAGGTCTCTCGCTCCCCTCCCTCTCTGCCGTGCGCCTCGCGCAGACTACAAGGTATGGAGCGCCGCGCATGCGCGCTCTTGCTCACTGGCTCTAGATTCCGGGAGACTTTAACTAATTTGCGGGCATCAGGGAGCCACTATCAGTATGCGCGAGACTCCCGGAGACATGAATTTGGACATAAAAAACAATATTATTAATCACTCTTTTAAACTGGTCTGTTGTCTATTATACTGCATTTCCTGGTAATGTAATGGTGAATTTGTGCAATAAATAAATGTACAATCAAAATGGTTCTTGCAGACTTTTTATTACTGATCACATGATAATGTCACCAACATAATGTAGGATTTCAGCTTCAAAGCTAGAATTCAAAAATACTTTGTTATTATTTACTCTAGACATTACTTTATGACAACTTTTATGGGATGTCCTAATTTTGTCAAATGACTGTATAATATATGCAATTTATTCACCTTAATCATATAAATCATATCACCTTAATCATTTATATATTATAGACACCATCAGTAAGAATTTTCCCGAATCCTCTGCTCCAAATTGCTGCCCTAGGCAAGATTTCACCTGGTGCCCCTGGAATTTGTGTTCCGATCATTTTGTTCATAAACTTACACAGAAACAAACTGCACAGCTTTGTCCTGTTTTTCTTTATTTTGAAAATATTTTGGAAAAACACACAAACTATATAAAAAAACCTATATTACGGAGACCTTGCTTTCCTTGCCTTTCTTACAGCAATAAAATATATATAATAAATATATAAATAAAATACTTCTCAGGTATATACATTATATATATATACCTGAGAAGTATTTTATTATTTATTTATATTAGTATTATATTATTTAGTATTTTATTTTATCTATATATAAATAAAAATAATAATTTGGGCGCACGGGCGCCCCTAGTGGTGGGCGGCGCCCTTAGCATTTGCCTATTCTGCCTATGCGCAGGGCCGGCCCTGCTCTGCTCAGGCCATCCTTAAAAATATTCTTGTTTGCCGTAACCCGACCGACCCTGTCAATTTAGCACGGACCTTTTTTTTTACTCTTCAAACAACTAATAAAAAAGCAATAAAATAATATTAACGGGTTCGTTCACCATAATGCATCAAAATAAGGTTTGCAATGATGCGCCCGAAGGCAGGGTTCAAGACACAGTCAGTGACGTCACGATATGCTAATTTGTTTAAAGTCATACCTACGTAATCACCATCACCAAAATTGTACTTTTTTTTTTTTACATTGAAACTTGAAAAAAAAATATAGACCTACCTACCGACCATTTTTTTTACTGTTACTGCAAACCAAAATATTTTTAAGGAAGGCCTCACTGGGAGCTTTTTTGGTGTCACGTGACACGTCGACCTAGTAATGGCATTTGTTTGTGTTTAAATCTTGGAATGTTTTTAAATCAGAAGTGTCGCGGTGGTGAAGCTCGCAAGACGTAGATTACCGACTGCAGTATTTCTACACCGCTATTTTACTTGTTCTCCGCCTCCATTTGTGGATTTTCATCCCTACACCGACTCTACACCGGCAGCGATGATGAACTTCGGAGGAGACGCGACGCAGCACCAGGATGTGGATCCCGAGCCCGGATGGAGTGGACTGTACGACCCCTGGAACGGTAACTTAGTGACTTTTCTCTTTTTTTAGCTTAAGTATCAAGTGTTTAAAGCGCTTTTATATATCACTAAACAGGCGGAAACGCAATCAGGAATCTGGTTTTATGTGGTTTTGAGAAACGCGACCTGTTCGGCTAATCGTTATTAGGCTAATCGATTTACATACACGATCGTTATGCTAAAGTTAGCGGACATAAAGTTACAACACTACAGTCAATAATGACAGTATCAAGGCCAACAGACTCGATTACAAGTGTCTCTAAATGTATTAAATTATCATTTTAACTTGTTCTTAAAGTTTACTTGGAGTTTATTAAAGTTAAGCCGATTAGGAATGTTAGCGAAGATTAGCTAGACGGCTAGTTAGCATAGCTAATTATTTTGTGTTGTCAGTTTTGCGTTACAGAAATTGATTCATAAACAGTATAACAACAGTCTAAAACGTTAAACCATTTGGCAAAACGTTTTAATTAGGGATGAGCGAGTACAGCATTATCTGTATCTGTATCTCTTAACCATATGAATTATCTGTATCTGTACTCGGAGTAGGTGGGGCATAACCCGGAAGTAGGCTGGGCTTGTCTTGAACTGGGCGGGGCTTTAACCGGTATGTTATTTTAAGCATGCAATTGATATGGGTTGATCAGAAATTGTTATATTTATTGCTGATTAGAAAAATATTTACAGGACAGCATCAGGATTGAGCTTCAGATCAATGGGTTTGATCACGATAGCAAACGAACTATATTACAGAACAAGTTTTGCAACAATGAAAACAAAACAATGCAGTGCAATTATGAAGTAAAATGTAATGAACAATATAACTTTCTTTTTTAACTTTTAATTTTTTTATGATCAGTATGATTTTTTTTATTTTTTTTATTTTTTTGGTTCTTTTTTATTTTTTTATTTCCATACCAGGTGTGTGTGTGTGTGTGTGTGTATGTGTGTGTGTGTGTGTAGCTTAATAATTAATTTGTAATATTTATAAAACTAGCTTACCTTTATGTTTTTATGAAATACAGCAAAAACGTGTCAGACACTCAGTGTCTGGTTACTGGTTAGAGACAGCTGAAGGTTTAAAAAAGAAAAAAAATCTCCGACAGGCAGAGACGCAATGCGAGTCGCATTCTACCAAGCAAGCACCACGTCTGAACGAACCCACGTTTACCAGAACTCTACTGGTTAGTAAGTACGTATTATTAACGTTACAACCCGAAGTAAAAAGCTGAAGCTGTATGTGTGTAGGGGAGGGGCGCTGTGACTAGCCTATCACAGAACGCTGCCACAATCAGCTACCCAATGATGATTTTCATTCAATCCGAGCACAGATATTGACTCGTATTACTCGTATAATACTCGTACTCGGCAGAAGTGCTTTATCCGTACCGGATACTTGTTTCAGCCGAGTATCCGGCTCATCTCTAGTTTTAATAAATGTTCACTGTATGATAACTAAGCCTTTTGGTTTTTAAAAACACAAGCTGGTGGTGAAAATTGAAACCAATATTTATAAAAATAATCAAAAAGCAAGGATTCTCAAAATAAGTGTTGTAATATTACTATCAGGACATCAGTGATGTGTGAGCTGAGTTTGGTGACAGTAAAGTGTATTACAGTGAAGTTATTGACTGTTTTTTAGTATTCGCTTTTCGGGTTTTGCATTTTGCAGACGGTCCCTTGGAATCTGTCTCTTAGTCGTCTGCACATAGAGACTTGTGTATTTTGTCCACTGCAGAGGAAAGCTGACTTTGGGGAAAATTGGGTTGTAGCTGTTTCTCTACATTACTACGATAGAAAAGAGGTGTTATTTGTGTAATAAGAGCGTTTAGCTCAGGAGTTATTGACTCGGGAAACTCGAATCTGTAAATATGCGGCCAATTTTCCTTAAGTTTGTCTTTGTACATATATATATGTATATCTCACAAGAAGAAATAAAAAAGGATGAAATTCCTTAATTGTTTATGTTTTGAAGATATTTCTAAGAGCGATTTTTTTTTTTTCAGTCATGTGTTGTGAAAGCTGAGTTTGATAGGTGCTGTTAGGAAAGGCAGCGAGCTGAGCAAAGCTCAATCAGTACAAATAAATAGAGCTAGTGTGGCAATGTACAGTGCAGGTTAACCAAAAGTATAAAGTTGCTGTTTAAATTCTGGACAGCGAGGCTTTGTTTATCACTATAGTGTATAATAAATGCTTTTTGTGTAAAGCCGGTTTAGAGTGAGATTTTTCTGCTGTACAAAACAGACACTGTGCTATTAAACTAAAGGTTTCTGCTTCCTTTTATCAGATGGTATTAGATGTGTCACATTCATTGTTCATCTCTTTTGACACAGGGAGACGGAGGGAGACAGCTGAAACTTTTCCGGAGGACGAGCTCTACTACAGCAGAGAGCTCAGTGATTACGAGGATGACGATGACAGGACTTGGCGACCAAATGAAGCGCGTGATGGTGGTGAGCATGAGGTGTTGAGCTCATCCCCTATCCCCTGCCCATCCCCACCTATGCGGGGTCTATCCCCTATATGGGGCTCATCGCCTTTGAGGAGCCCATCCCCTCTATGGGTCCCATTTCCTGTAAGAAGTCCATCCCCTTTGAGGAGGCCACCCACTTCACAGAGTCCACGCCACTCTACAGTTCCTCTTCCCCGACCTCACTATCACGTTAACACCGAAGACATAGTGCCTGGTCAGCCTTATGCCCATGCCATCATGGTTCTTCCAGTTCCACAGCAGGGCAGGAGGAGGAGGGACGAAGAGGACTTCAATCAGGAAGCTCCTCCTAGTAGTAGGCGGCGTGTGGATCCTGATGGGGAGGTGGAATTTATCAGTAGGCCCGTCCAAATCTCTGTTAGGATGATTTTGGCTTTAATGAGAGAGATGTAAATTTAGTACATAGTCTTCACCTCATATCCATCACCTCATGTTCTTCACTAGAGGTATAATATCTGTAGTTAGTATATTTTATTGTTGTAGATATGTAAATATGTATATATTATTTTATATTATTAGGATTTTGAGATTGTTGTAAATGTAGTGCACCCCTAAGTCCCTGAACCACCACTAACCCCCTCTCAGCCTCTTCTAAACCCCCTGTACCCATCATCCACACCACTAATGTACAGTTTGTTAATGCATTTATACCACAGCACTTTGCCAATTATAGCATTACTCTGTGAGTAATTATTCTGGAATAATAAATATTAACAATAAAATTAGCCTTCATTAAATTACAGCTGGAACTGCCCATGCTACTAAAATAATATTAATAAAATAGTCTTGAAATAATTAAAAATAAAGCACAACTTATTCTAATTACATTTGAGCATTCGTTTTGGTATAAATTTATTAATATCTGTACTAAGTTTACCGTTTATAAATAGCTTTTTAAATAATCAATAAGCTTTTATATTATAATATTTATATTTTTATTTAATATATAATTATAATTATATAATATATAATTATAAATAATATTTAAGCTTTTTAAATAATCAATAAATTAATTATTTTTCTTCAATACTCATGTCTCAAGTGTTTCTTATGTTCACTTCATATTCTTCACTAGAGGTATAATATATGTAGTAAGTTTCTTGTTTTGTTGTAGATATGTAAATATGTATATATTATTTTATATTTTTAGGATTTTAAGATTAGAATCATAAGTTTCAAATAATTTTTAGATGAATATCATACAGTTTAAATATATATTTTTAGTATTTTAAGAAGAAAATGTAATTTATAAACATCTGTACAAATTTTACAGTTTATAAATAGCTTTTTTTAATAATCAATAAATTATATTTTTTTGGTTAACACTCATGTCTCAAGTGTCTCTTTCTTGTAAAACATCATAAGCAATTCTTATCGGTTTCTCCTATAATTATACTGTAGAAATTGTCCATCAGCTGAAACCTCTGTGTTCAGAAGTAATTACACTTTTTTCCTCTAACAAGCAAATACATTTCTGCCAGCAGTCTGAACCTGTTAAATCTGTAATAATCTGGTGTTGTACAGACACCAAACTGATAACAAGTGAATCTCAAGATGCAATTTTACTATTACATGTGAAGTTAATTCTCACAAGTGTTTACAGCATGTTGGTCAAATTATTAATTTACAGATGAGACCTTGGAGCTAACGCACCATGAGGAAGTCATTTCTACGGTCTTCTATGTTTCATGCTAAGTTCTCTATCATCTCTGAATATAGAAGAAATGCTATCAGATGGATGCTGTGGTCAGACAGATGAAGGGTTTTATGTCCCAGTGTAGTGGAAATTGTTTTATATAACGTTATGTGCTTTTACAGTATTCTGTGTGAAAGACTCATGAGAAAGAACAAGAGGTCCTTATTCCAACTGTTATGGGAACATTAAGGGAGTTTGTGTGCAGGTGTTTGATAAGAACTGAAAATGGTGTGTGGCCTTGAGGTGATTACTCAAAGGGATACATCTTCAGTAACCAGGGAGGGTGTATGAAAACACACACACACACACACACACACACACACACACACACACACACAAACCTGGGAGAGCTAAGACAGTAGTTTTTGCCTCTTCACTGTGTATAACTTTGCACTGTATGGAAGACGCCTTTCGCTGAAGGAAAACAGAATTCTATCTTTACTTCTTTTGCTTTTACTGTCACCTCTGAGTCTGAGTGTATTTTATACATACAGATCAAAACTGCCACCACAGTATATTAAACCAATTTCTATTTATAAAATGTGTAGTATATTAGTGCTAAATTATATTGTTGCACATATTTATGCATTGTTGTAAATATGTATAGGATTTGTATAGGATTCTTAAGCCTTATTATACACAGAATACAAATATTAAACATCTATGGTAAATACATAAAGACATTTTGAAGATCGTTAGCTGCAATACCTAAAGCGACCATTTGGTGGCACTAACACCACTGGAAAATAAATCAGATTAGGCCATCCTTAAAAATATTTTGGTTTGCAGTAACAGTAAAAAATGTTTTCAATGTAAAAAAATAAGTACAATTTTGGTGATGGTGATTACGTAGGTATGACTTTAAACAAATTAGCATACCGTGACTGGTTCTTCATCCCATGCCTTCGGGCACATCATTGCAAACCTTATTTTGATGCTTATTTTAGATGTATTATGGTCAGGAGTTCTGTGTGATAGGAAAATAGCAAGAATCAAGGGGAAGGTGTACAGGACAGTGGTGAGACCGGCCATGCTGTATAGTTTAGAGACAGTGTCACTGAAGAAGAGACAAGAGTCAGAGCTTGAGGTAGCCGAACTGAAGATGTTGAGGTTCTCTTTGGGTGTGACAAGATTGGACAGGATTAGGAACGAGTACAACAGAGGGACAGTCCATGTTGGACGTTTGGGGGACAAAGTTAGGGAGGCGAGATTAAGATGGTTTGGACATGTTCAGAGGAGGGAGAGTGAGTATATTGGTAGGAGAATGTTGGACATGGAGCTGCCAGGCAGGAGGCAAAGAGGAAGGCCAAAGAGGAGGTATATGGATGTAATTAATGAGGATTTGAAGCTAGTGGGTGCAAGTGTTGAGGATGCAGAAGATAGGGTTAGGTGGAGAGAGATGATTCGCTGTGGCGACCCCTGAAGGGAAAAGCCGAAAGAAGAAGAAGAAGAAGAAGACAGAGCGCATCCTGATTGGCCTGTTTCGGTAAATCAAACAATCAATTGTCAGTGTGGGCGGGCTTTTATCTCTTCTCCCGAACCGAATTAATCAGTGTATCTAGAAACAGGAGCGCCATCATGGCCCATGGCAGAGTGAGAGAGCCCCAAAAAAACCACAGTATAAGACACAGTTAACACCATCAAAAACAAAAATGATAAAATTTTACAAGTGTTTATTGTAGTGCATTTGTGGTCTTTGACAAAAATACAAATGAAAATACACCAAATGCCTATTTATTCAATAAAGGCTTAAAGAGTCATCATAATTTACTGACAAGATGCATAATTTGAAACCAATATTCTTTGGCATGGAGCCAAAATGGTGGTGTTACGACTGTCTAAGGCAGTGGTCTTCACTATTTTTTTCATGTGAGCCACACTGACAGGACAAAGTCAATAGGAGAGCCAATATCACTGCAAAGTATGCCAAGTTATTCAGTTTTAAATAGCTTATCTACTTAAATACAATGTACAATATTGCAATACAATAATTACTCGAGTTGCGGATGATGCATGCTCCCCATCAGTTACCTCTTTTGTCACTGTCACATTGCTTTGTTGCTGTTCATTTTGTGCACGGGATTGTTTGATAAGAAATCGATCCATTTTTTAAGTTGTTAATCGATCCAAGTTGTTAACTAGCATGAAACACAAACTAGCCCCTGGCAGGCCGCCAAAAACTAGCTATTGCGCAGAACGCAGTGAGTCAGTGAGGAGTCAAATAATATATATATAAATATATATTATTTGTAATAGAGCACATTCTTTTTCTATGCTTCCCTGATTGTTTTTAATGTTATTTAAATGAAAAATAAATTTTAACCACATGATCATATCATCGTATTATTTACTGCCATGCGAGCCGCATATTAAAGCTTGGCGAGCCGCAGGAGACTCGCGAGCCGCGCAATGAGTAACACTGGTCTAAGGGTTAGTCGCAACAGAATGGGTAAATGAATGTCTTTATACAGAGATGTTATAATTCACAATCTTTTATTCAAGGGTTGACAAGGATTTTAGGCTTCTGGGGAGGACAAGGCCAAAATAATAAACAAAATCTTCCACAAACACCTCTCTCTTACTAAACCAAAAAATGAAAGAAAATAAAATACATTTCTTCTTACCTAACTCCCTCTCACAAAAACAATGTAATAAAAGGTTTCCAAAATAACTGGCATCGTTCCCCCTACATACCTTGAATGAAATCAGCTGGCTAACAAGTCAAAAACAGAGTCCGCAATCGTGGTCTATATCAGACATGGGTCAAGCACAAACAAATCTACCAGTTGAAATAATAAACATAGACCAAAACAAAACAAGACTCACAGGCTCAACACACTATGAACACAAACTATCTCTCTAAGACGGGACAATAAAAAAAATGACTGAAATGGGTTCACATTCAGAGAATATAGCATACAAATACACTATGCAATGCAAACAAAGCAACCACAATTGCACAAAGAGGAAAGACTCCTCAATTAGGGAGCCAGGCAGTCCTTTTATATGGAACAGGTGGAGATGACAACCAATCGGAGCCTTTTTCCTCTTAACTCCAGGAACCGCCTTCCTGAAAACACATGACAGGTACAAGAAAACACCAGAGGGAAGCACAGAAATAAAACAAAAGACTGGTCATAACACCCCCAGACTTAAAATAAAACATCCTTGTTTTACTGATGAATGCGGGATAGGGTGTCAGCAATTACACTGTCAATACCTTTCTTTTGACAGATCACTAGATTGTAACTTTGACAGGTTAGAGACCAACGCATAAGGTGATGATTTGCATTTGACATCCGCTGCAAACACACTAGAGGATTGTGGTCGGTATATACGGTAACAGATTGTGCGCTGGAACTGACATATACCTCAAAATGTTGTAAGGCAAGAATTAAAGCGAGAGCCTCTTTCTCTAGTGTACTGTAGTTTAACTTGGTGTTTGTGAAATTTCTTTGAAAAGAAACTAACTGGGTGAGTCAAACCATCTGCAGCAGTCTGAAGTAGAACGGCACCTACGCCAGAACCACTAGCATCAACTTCAAGTAAGAATGTTTTTTTAAAAGAAGGTGCTGCACGTACAGGGGCACTACAAAGTAAAGTTTTCAAAGCTTCATAGGCAGATTGACATTCTGAAGACCACTTAAATGAAACTGCTTTACTCAAAATTCTAGTTAGGGGACTGGCTACCGCTGAGAAATTTCTACAAAAACATCTATAATAACCAATCATGCCAAGGAAATGACGAAGTTCCTTCTTGGTGGTTGGAACAGGAAAATCATGAATGGCTTGTATTTTTGAGTTAAGTGGACAGACTTCACCATTTCCCACCTCTTTTCCCCAAATAAGTGACTGATGCACAACCAAACTCGCATTTTGCTAAATTCAAAGTCAAATTTGCATCTCTCAAACATTTGAAAACCTCATCCAAAGTTTTAAGATGATCCTCCCACGAATCATTGTAACATGCCACATCATCTAAATAAACTTCGCAAATGGACACGTTAGATAGTACAATGGACATTAATCTCTGAAAGGTCGCTCCAGCATTACGAAGTCCAAAAGCCATAACACGATATTGCATAAGTGTCCTGCCTCAATGACTATCGTCCCGTCGCACTCACACCCATAGTTATGAAGTGCTTCGAGAAGCTCGTCATGAGGCACATCAAGACCCAGTTACCACCCTCCACTGCTGTTCACTCTGCTGACTCACGACTGTGCAGCAATGCACAGATCAAACCATATCATCAAGTTCGCCGACTGTGACACGACTGTGGTGGGTCTCATCAGCAAGAACGACGAGTCAGCATACAGAGAGGAGGTGCAACAGCTAACTACCTGGTGTAGAACCAACAACCTGTCTCTGAATGTTGATAAAACTAAAGAGATGGTTGTTGACTTCAGAAGAGCACAGAGCGACCACTCTCCGCTGAACATCGACAGAGCATCGGGCTCTCACAACCAGACTGTGTAACAGTTTCTTCCCACAAGCCATCAGACTCCTTAATAACTGAACTGAACTGTACTGAGCACAACATACACACGCACATGATCTGTATGGACTGCACTGTGTTCATTCTAGTATTACTGCACGCAATATTGTCTGAACTTACAGTATTTCCATACAGTATTGACACTGGTCGGTCGGCGCTGTTTTGTTTACTGTCTTTTGTGTATTGTCTTTTTTGTATTGCCTTGTAACCTTTTGTCTGCACTGTCTTTTGTCTTGCACTGTCTTGTCCTGCACTGTCTTGTCCTGCACTGTCTTGTCCTGCACTGTCTTGTCCTGCACTGTCTTGTCTGTCTTGTCCTGCACTGTTTGCACCAGGTTGCACAGTTGCACTTTATGTGGCTAGGACTACTTACTAAGTCCTAGCCCTGTCTTTGTTTATCCATGATCCTGGAGAAACGTTGTCTCATTTCACTACAGTATGTACTGCAACAGCTATATATGGTTGAAATGACAATAAAAGCTTCCTGACTTGAAAAACAATACATCAGGAGTGGCAAAAGCAGAGATTTCTGATGCACGATCAGTCAGGGGTACCTGCCAATATCCTTTTAGCCGATCTAATTTAGTCACAAACTTTGCATTCCCTACTCGATCGACACAATCTTCCATGCGGGGAAGTGGAAAAGAATCAGCTTTTGTTAAAGAGTTGACCTTGCGATAATCAGTACAGAATCTGGAAGATCCGTCTGGCTTAGGGACGAGTAGACATGGAGAACACCATGGACTAGCACTAGGAATAGCTAGATTGTGCTGTGACAGGTACTGTAATAACAGGTACTGTGTTTCTTTCTTCATTAACTGTCTCTTTATTGGGTTTACACAATAAGCGTTTTGCTTAACTGGGGCAGATGAACCAACATCTATATCGTGAGTTATCATGTGAGTAATCGAAGGGAAGTCATTATACAAGGTTGGGTACTTTTTAATAAGAGTGGAAATATCTGATTGAGCAGATACAGACGAGTGTGACAACTTTTCTGACAAATATGCCAATGTTTCGGAATTGTGCAAACGAGCTGATAAAAAGGAAGCACTACTCATTTTCACTAGATTTTAACTAATTTGCGGGCATCAGGGATCCGCTATCAATATGCGCGAGACTCCAGGGGCCTGTTTCAGAAAGCAGGTTAAGTGAAAACCCAGAACGAGACACATAAGCTTTAAGCATATTAATGTGACAGATACGTGTCTTTTTCTTACGATTGGGGGTTTCAACAACATAATCCGTATCTCCAAGTTTATCTTTGATCTCATAGGGACCAGCGAATTTAGCTTGGAGCGCTGAACCTGGCGTTGGAATTAACACGAGAACTTTATCTCCATACAAAAATGATCGAGTGGCTGTTTTCTGATCGTAGTGAGTTTTCATTTGGCTTTGTACAGAACCGAGCGATTTTTGTGCCAATTTCCAAACTGAATGCAAGCGTTCACAAAATGCACTGACGTAATCCAGTAAAACAGTAAGCATTACTAGTGGGTGACGGATGACTAGATGATAGAATTTTAAAGGGACCCCGAACAGTGTGACCAAAAACCAATTCAGAAGAACTAAATCCCAGAGAAGCTTGTGTCGTGTTTCGAACTGCGAATAACAAGAGTGGGACGTGCTCATCCCATTCCCTCTCATGTTCTACACAAAAGGTTCTGAGCATCGACTACAAGGTTTGATGGACTCGCTCAGTGGCACCTTGTGATTGAGGATGTATTGAGGAAGTGCACTGGATTGAGGAAGTGCACTGGACACTTTGTGTTTAATAGCCAACTGTTTCATTACTTTGGCAAACACATTAAACATAAAATTAGTACCTTGGTCAGACTGAATGTACTTGGGCATTCCAAAAGTAGTGCAAAACCTGACAACTGCCTTGGAAATTGCATGAGCTTTGATAGTACGTAAGGGTATTGCCTCAGGAAACCTAGTAGATGCACACATTAGCGTCAAAAGATAAGAATTACCAGACTTGGTTTTTGGTAATGACCCTACACAGTCAATCAAGATTCACTCAGATGGTTCTCCTAACACGGGTATTGGCCTCAACGGTGCAGGAGGAAGTACTTGGTTTGGCTTACCAGCAATTTGACATGCGTGACAAGATTTATAATATTTAGCCCCATCTGACTTCATGGAAGGCCAAAAGAAACATTTCAACAGCTGATTGTAAGTTTTACGAACACCCAAATGACCAGACAGTTCGTGATCATGTGCTACGCTCTGCACTTGCTGTCTGTAAGATTTCGGAACAACTACTTGAGAAACAATGTTCCAGTCATTCTTTCCATGACATGGAGACCATTTACGCATCAAAACATCATCCGCAAAATAATACGCGACTGAGTGCTCGGGCAAATCAGACAACTTGACGGCAGCTTTTATGCAACGACTCAAAGTTTGATCAGTACGTTGAGCTTCAATTGGCAGTTGGCAGTTCACACACTTCTACATCACATGTATCCTTATTTTCCTTTACACTATCTGAATTTTCAGCATACAGAAAAGAATCTAAGAGATCTACAGTGTCTCTAAATTTACATGCTTGAGATCGAGTAACAACACATGTGCCAAACACATCAGGAAATTCCTTACACAAAACATCGCCATCAGACGCAACAGGGACATGAATTACCTCGGGCAGACAGAAAACTTTGTTAACTGCCAAATCATTCCCAAGAATGAGCGACAAGTCATTAACAGGTAATTGTGTACGAAGTGCCAGTTTAACATTGCCTGAAATAATTCCTGAACGCAGGAAAACTTGATGCAAAGGAGCTTTAATTACAGTGAGCTCAATTGCTCGAATTAATACACTAGAACCACAGCTAGACTGTTCAGAAAATGGCAACACACTTTGCAAGATAAAGGACTGAGCGGAGCCAGTATCCCTGAGAATGTGAATACGCTTTGTCTCAGAACTGGTTTCAGACAGTGAAACTACACCATCGTAAATGAATGGTACAAAGTTGACTAATTTACAGATTTGTTTTGCTCGAGTGGCAAAACCGACCTCTCAACCAATGCAACACTTTTTGAAGAGTTTCCCCTACTGGTTTTGCGTTTCAAAATGGGACAATTAGAGATGAGGTGCCCAACCTCATGACAATTACATTTACATTTATGGCATTTAGCAGACACCCTTATACAGCTTGGTGGACCTGGGGTTTGAACCCATGACCTTACAATCAGTAGCCCAACATCTTAACCACTGAGCTACCACATCCCAATAACATAGGACAATAATAACACTCACGGCTTTCCTTGCTGTCTACACTTCTCATTTCCTTATGTACTACAGCAGTATCCTTAACAGTACACAGTCGACTAGGAACATCTCGTTTTACAGGTGAAAACGCTACCCTGTGCGTAAGTACAAACTCATCCGAAAAAATTGCAGCTTCAGAAGGTGACGACACTTTCTGTTCATTTAAATACACGACAGTTTTCTCTGGCAGATAATTCTTAAATTCCTCCAGCAGTATTAATTCTTTAAGTTGCTCGAACGTGTCTACTTTATTTGCGGTACACCATCTATCAAACAAGTTTACTTAGTCTCTAGCAAATTGAACGAACGTTTGGTTAGGGGTTTTCACAAGATTTCGAAACTTTTGCCGGTATGCTTTGGGGACTAATTCATATGCACGCAATACGGCATTTTTCATTACCTCGTAGTCTAAGCTCTGCTCAAGCGTCAACGAGGAGCAGACTTCTTGAGCTCTATCTACGAGTTTGCATTGAGGCAACAGTGGCCAAACATTCCGTGGCCATTTCAAAGTAGCAGCAAGCCGTTCAAACACAGTGAAATAAGTATCTACTTCACTTTCTCGAAACAATGGTACAAGTGAAATTTGTCGGCTAACATCAAACTCAGGCTGGCCTACCTGTAGATTCCGTCGGGGTGCAGGAATAGGGCTTGGGGTGAAAGCATTTATCTGTATCGGCACTGGAGCGCATCAGCAGCAGCTGAGGGCTGACCAGGTGATTTATTCCTAAGCTCGAGCTCCAACTCCTTGAGCTTGATTTCTCGTTGAGACTCGATTTCAACCGTGCCTACGTGCAACAGCTGACTCTGGTATTGCTGCTTACTTAATTCCAAGTCAAATTCCTTTAATCTGATCGCCAACCGAGGATCAGTTGGAGAAGGGAGATCAACGGGATCCATGCCGGCCATCCCCAAGGGTTTGGGAGATTCTGCCCCCTCACCCATGGGAATATGCACCTCATCTGCAACACCCGCTTCACTCTTCTCCCACAAAACTCCATTTTCAACCAAATGCTTAAAAATCACCTGCTTGAGTTTGCGTTTCACTGCACCACCGGAAACTTTAATCTGATACAGGTCGGCAATCAAAAATAAAATCATCCTTACAGCAAACATCCAATTGTTCAACAGAAGGCTGAATTGCAAATACGTCCAACTCGAATTTCGAAGACATTCCAAATTCCCTCACCCTCAAAGTGAAAACCACTAGCTATCAATCTTGCTTTTTAAGACGAGTCCCCAATTTCTGTTACGACCGTCTAGGGGTCAGTCGCAACAGAATGGGTAATACAGAGATGTTATAATTCACAATCTTTTATTCAAGGGTTGACAAGGGGTTTTAGGCTTCAGAGGAGGACAAGGCCAAAATAATAAACAGAACAATCTTCACCAAACACCTCTCTCTTACTAAACTGAAAAATGAAAGAAAATAAAATACATTACTTCTAACCTAACTCCCTCTCACAAAAACAATATAATAAAGGTTTATTTAAAATAACTGGCGTCGCTCCCCCTACATACCTTGTCACCATGTGTTAGGCAAATGTGTATAACTAAATCGGCGGGCTAACAAGTCAAAAACGGAGTCCGTAATCGTAGTCTATAACAGGCATGGGTCAAGCACAAACAAATCAATCAGTTGAAATAATAAACATAAACCAAGACAAAACAAAACTCACAGGCTCAACACACATTTAGACACATTAAGCCAGTTGGATTTTATAGTTTGTCTGTTAGGACTAATTATCTGTTGTAAGTAGTTAAAAACCCAATAGAAATATAGCAAATAACCAAGGGTAAAATAGCAATGTCAACACACTGATAAAAGCATCAATCATTGCATTCACATGCACTTACTCTTTTGTGGCTTTTTCCTCTCAGGCATATGTCTTAGTCCACCTGTGTGATAGAAGATTACAGTCCAGTCATATATCCAGTCAGAAAAAACTGAGCGGGGCACGGTGGCGTAGTGGTTAGCACGTTCGCCTCACACCTCCAGGGTTGGGGGTTCGATTCCTGCCTCCACTTTGTGTGTGTGGAGTTTGCATGTTCTCCCTGTGCCTCGGGGGTTTCCTCTGTGTACTCTGGTTTCCCCCTTGTCCAAAGACATGCATGGTAGGTTGATTGGCATCTCTGGAAAATTGTCCGTAGTGTGTGTGCTCTGTGATGGGTTGGCACTCCGACCAGGGTGTATCCTGCCTTGATGACCAATGACGCCTGAGATAGGCACAGGCTCCCCGTGACCCGAGAAGTTCGGATAAGCGGTAGTGAATGAATGAATTTTTATTTATTTATGTATTTATTTTTGGCTACAATGATTGTTATTAATCTGTTCTGTTTCACAAATGGTGGTGGTAATTCACAGATGGAAAATGAAACTGTAAAACCTACATGTTCTGTAATGATGTGTGCTTTACACTTGTTTAAAGGTTTATGTTTATTGGAAACACCCAAGTACAAGTTTAAAACAAATTCCCTTCTTTTTTTAGTGGCAAGGAGTGGGCCCATTCCTGGCAGCCAAAGGATTCTCTCCAAATGAATGAAAATAAAGAAAATGTACAATTTTAACTCCAGTTTGGTTTCTGCCTATTTATTACATTTTTTCTCTGCTGCATTTGAAGTTGTATCACATCTTTCCGTAGTGGTGAAAAGATGAAAATCTCCAGTAAATGTGACACATGGAATTTAACCCCAAGCAGACTTAAATAGAAATATACTTAATCCAAATCAATTTCCTTTTCGGATGTCACTCAGAAACATGTTTTTATATGTCATGATTATAAATTGCACTATATGTTATTTTATTACAGTTTACGTAATTAATAATAATTTGTTACATTTATATAGCACTTTACTGTGTACTGAAAGTGCTTTATATGGAAGGGGAATCTCCTCAACCACCACCAATGTGCAGCATCCACCTCGATGATGCGACGACAGCCATATTGCGCCAGAACGCCCACCACACACCAGCTTATTGGTGGAGAGGAGACAGTGATGAAGCTAGTCAGTCATAACTTGATTTCGTGTTCTGTTGTCCGTGCTTTTTAAGTTAACTTCACAGTCCACTGTTAATAAAGGCTTGTTTGAGAATTATGAAGCTAGAATATGGTTCAACAATAAGTGTCCATCTTCATACTATTACATTCTCTCTCCCACACTCTCACTGTCTTCCACTTCAAACTTGTCAGCTGACTGTTGGGCTTTTACTTCTTAAACCAATCATATTTTCGTCTCAACCCTCTTGAACCAAACGTGTCATAGTTGATAAAGTTTAAAGCTGTTCCTTAGCTGCTGTCAGTTGTCATTTCAGGCAAATCGACGTGACCCTCTTCCACCCCATTCACCTCCAGTCGTCATTGCATTCAGCTCCCATGGATTCTTCCACTGAGCTCCACATTCATCCAGATCTCAGCATTACTATTCAGCCCTGCATCACCACCATTGTCTAGACTCCATGCCAAAGAATATTGGTTTCAAATTATGCATCTTGTCAGTAAATTGTTATGATGACTCTTTAAGCCTTTAGTGAATAAATAGGCATTTGGTGTATTTTCATTTGTATTTTTGTCAAAGACCACAAATGAACTACAATAAACACTTGTAAAATATTATAATTTTTATTTTTGATGGTGTTAACTGTGTCTTATACTGTGGTTTTTTTGGGGCTCTCTCCCTCTGCCATGGGCCATGATGGCGCTCCTGTTTCTAGATACACTGATTAATTCGTTCGGGAGGAGATATAAAAGCCCGCCCACACTGACAATTGATTGGTTGACTTACCGAAACAGACCAATCAGGATGCTCTCTGTCTTACATGCGCTTAATGACGCACACTAGCGCACACACACGCAAGGTCTCTCGCTCCCCCTCCCTCTCTGCCGTGCGCCTCGCGCACACTACAAGGGTTGGAGCGCCGCGCATGCGCGCTCTTGCTCACTGGCTCTAGATTCCGGGAGACTTTAACTAATTTGCGGCCATCAGGGAGCCGCTATCAATATGCGCGAGACTCCCGGAGACAGGAATTTGGACATAAAAAACAATATTATTCATCACTCTTTTAAACTGGTCTGTTGTCTATTATACTGCATTTCCTGGTAATGTAATGGTGAATTTGTGCAATAAATAAATGTACAATCAAAATGGGTCTTGTAGACTTTTTATTACTGATCACATGATAATGTCACCAACATAATGTAGGATTTCAGCTTCAAAGCTAGAATTCAAAAATACTTTATTATTTACTCTAGACATTACTTTATGACAACTTTCATGGGATGTCCTTATTTTGTCAAATGACTGTATAATATATGCAATTTATTCACCTTAATCATATAAATCATATCACCTTAATCATTTATATATTATAGACACCATCAGTAAGAATTTTCCCGAATCCTCTGCTCAGGCCATCCTTAAAAATATTCTTGATTGCCGTAACCCGACCGACCCTGTCAATTTAGGACCGACTCAATTTTTTTTTTTTTTTGCTCTAAGTCCGACCGACTTGCCGGTTGTAAATTTGCGTTAAGACCGACCTTTTTTTATTCTTCAAACAACTAATACAAAAGCATTCAAATAATATTAACGGGTTCGTTCACCATAATACATCTAAAATAAGCATCAAAATAAGGTTTGCAATGATGCGCCCGAAGGCACGGGTTGAAGACCCAGTCAGTGACGTCACGATATGCTAATTTGTTTAAAGTCATACCTACGTAATCACCATCACCAAAATTGTACTTTTTTTTACATTGAAACTTGAATAAAAAATATAGACCTACCTACCTTTTTTTTTTTTTTACTGTTACTGCAAACCAAAATATTTTTAAGGATGGCCTCACTGGGAGCTTTTTTGGTGTCACGTGACACGTCGACCTAGTAATGGCATTTGTTTGTGTTTAAGTCTTGGAATGTTTTTAAATCAGAAGTGTCGCGGTGGTGAAGCTCGCAAGACGTAGATTACCGACTGCAGTATTTCTACACCGCTATTTTGCTTGTTCTCCGCCTCCATTTGTGGATTTTCATCCCTACACCGACTCTACACCGGCAGCGATGATGAACTTCGGAGGAGACGCGACGCAGCACCAGGATGTGGATCCCGAGCCCGGATGGAGTGGACTGTACGACCCCTGGAACGGTAACTTACTGACTTTTCTCTTTTTTTCGCTTAAGTATCAAGTGTTTAAAGCGCTTTTATATATCACTAAACAGGCGGAAACGCAATCAGGAATCTGGTTTTATGTGGTTTTGAGAAACGCGACCTGTTCGGCTAATCGTTATTAGGCTAATCGATTTACATACACGATCGTTATGCTAAAGTTAGCGGACATAAAGTTACAACACTACAGTCAATAATGACAGTATCAAGGCCAACAGACTCGATTACAAGTGTCTCTAAATGTATTAAATTATCATTTTAACTTGTTCTTAAAGTTTACTTGGAGTTTATTAAAGTCAAGCCGATTAGGAATGTTAGCGAAGATTAGCTAGACGGCTAGTTAGCATAGCTAATTATTTTTGTGTTGTCAGTTTTGCGCTACAGAAATTGATTCATAAACAGTATAACAACAGTCTAAAACGTTAAACCATTTGGCAAAACGTTTTAATAAATGTTCACTGTATGATAACTAAGCCTATGGTTTTTAAAAACACAAGCTGGTGGTGAAAATTGAAACCAATATTTATTCTCGTACCGAATTGTCTTTGACAAGTAAAATTGGGCGCATATTTACAGATTCGAGTTTCCCGAGTCAATAACTCCTGAGCTAATGGCTCTTATTACACAAATAACACCTCTTTTCTATCTTAGTAATGTAGAGAGGCAGCTACAGCCCAATTTTCCTCAAAATCAGCTATACAAAATACACAAGTCTCTATGTGCAGACGACTAAGAGACAGATTCCAAGGGACCGTCTGCAAAATGCAAAACCCGAAAAGCGAATACTAAAAAAAAGTCAATAACTTCACTGTAATACACTTTACTGTCACCAAATTCAGCTCACACATCACTGATGTCCTGATAGTAATATTACAACAATTATTTTGAGAATCCTTGCTTTTTGATTATTTTTATTGTTTGCATTATGAACAATATACAACAATATCAGCAGCAGGATTACATATGTTTGACAAAACCTGATTTACACATTGAAGTTTACAACACAGTGATATTGTTGTATATTGTTCATCTGTCTCTTAGTCGTCTGCACATAGAGACTTGTGTATTTTGTCCACCGCAGAGGAAAGCTGATTTTGGGGGAAATTGGGTTGTAGCTGTTTCTCTACATTACTACGATAAAAAAAGAGGTGTTATTTGTGTAATAAGATCGTTTAGCTCAGGAGTTATTGACTTGGGAAACTCGAATCTGTCTTTGTACATATTTATGTATATCTCACAAGAAGAAATAAAAAAGGATGAATTTCCTTAATTGTTTATGTTTGGAAGATATTTCTGAGAGCGATTTTTCAGTGTCATTTGTTGTGAAAGCTGAGTTTGAAGGGTGCTGTTAGGAAAGGCAGCGAGCTGAGCAAAGCTCAATCAGTACAAATAAATAGAGCTCGTGTGGCAATGTACGGTGCAGATTAACCAAAAGTATAAAGTTGCTGTTTAAATTCTGGACAGCGAGGCTTTGTTTATCACTATAGTGTATAATAAATGCTTTTTGTGTAAAGCCGGTTTAGAGGGAGATTTTCCTGCTGTACAAAACAGACACTGTGCTATTAAACTAAAGGTTTCTGCTTCCTTATATCAGATGGTATTAGATGTGTCGCATTGATTGTTCATCTCTTTTGACACAGGGAGACGGAGGGAGACAGCAGAAACTTTTCCGGAGGACGAGCTCTATTACAGCAGAGAGCTCAGCGATTATGAGGACGACGACGACAGGACCGGGCAACCAAATGAAGCACGTGATGGTGGTGAGCATGAGGTGTCAAGCCCATCCCCTATCCCCTGCCCATCCCCACCTATGAGGGGTCTATCCCCTATATGGGGCTCATCACCTTTGAGGAGCCCATCCCCTCTATGGGTCCCATTCCCTCTAAGAAGTCCATCCCCTTTGAGGAGGCCACCCCCTTCACAGAGTCCACGCCACTCTACAGTTCCTCAGCCCCGACCTCACTATCATGTTAACAGCGAAGACATAGTGCCTGGTCAGCCTTATGCCCATGCCATCATGGTTCTTCCAGTTCCACAGCAGGGCAGGAGGGGGAGGGACGAAGAGGACTTCAATCAGGAAGCTCCTCCTAGTAGTAGGCGGCGTGTGGATCCTGATGGGGAGGTGGAATTTATCAGTAGGCCCGTCCAAATCTCTGTTAGGATGATTTTGGCTTTAATGAGAGAGATGTAAATTTAGTACATAGTCTTCAACTCATATTCATCACCTCATGTTCTTCACTAGAGGTATAATATCTGTATTTAGTATATTTTATTGTTGTAGATATGTAAATATGTATATATCATTTTATATTATTAGGATTTTAAGATTGTTGTAAATGTAGTGCACCCCTAACTTCCTGAACCACCACTAACCCCCCTCTCAGCCTCTTCTAAACCCCCTGTACCCATCATCCACACCACTAATGTACAGTTTGTTAATGCATTTATACCACCGCACTTTGCCAATGATAGCATTACTCTGTGAGTAATTATTCTGGAATAATAAATATTAACAATAAAATTAACCTTCATTAAATTACAGCTGGAACTGCCCATGCTACTAAAATAATACTATTGAAATAGTCTTGAAATAATTAAAAATAAAGCACAACTTATTCCAATTACATTTGAGCATTTGTTTTGGTATAAATGTATTAATATCTGTACTAAGTTTACTGTTTATAAATAGCTTTTAAATAATCAATAAGCTTTTATATTATATTTATATTTTTATTTAATATATAATTATAATCATAATATATCATTATATAATTATAAATAATATTAAGGCTTTTTAAATAATAAATTATTTTTTTCTTCAGCACTCATGTCTCAAGTGTCTCTTTTATGTTCACCTCATATTCTTCACAAGAGGTATAATATATGTAGTAAGTTTCTTGTATTGTTGTAGATATGTAAATATGTATATATTATTTTATATTTTAGGATTTTAAGAAGAAAATGTAATTTATAAACATCTGTACAAATTTTACAGTTTATAAATAGCTTTTTAAATAATCAATAAATTATATTTTTTTGTTCAACACTCATGTCTCAAGTGTCTCTTTCTTGTAATACATCATAAGCATTTCTCATCGGTTTCTCCTATAATTACAATGTAGAAATTGTTCATCAGCTGAAATCTCAGTGTTCAGAAGTAATTACACTTTTTTCCTCTAACAAGCAAATACATTTCTGCCAGCAGTCTGAACCTGTTAAATCTGTAATAATCTGGTGTTGTACAGACACCAAACTGATAACAAGTGAATCTCAAGATGCAATTTTACTATTACATGTGAAGTTAATTCTCACAAGTGTTTACAGCATGTTGGTCAAATAATTCATTTACAGATGAGACCTTGGAGCTAACGCACCATGAGGAAGTAATTTCTACGGTCTTCTATGTTTCATGCTAAGTTCTCTATCAGCTCTGAATATAGAAGAAATGCTATCAGATGGATGCTGTGGTCAGACAGATGAAGGGTTTTATGTACCAGTGTAGTGGAGATTTATTTATATAACGTTATGTGCTTTTACAGTATTGTGTGAAAGACTCATGAGAAAGAACAAGAGGTCCTTATTCCAACTGTTATGGAACATTAAGGGAGTTTGTGTGCAGGTGTTTGATAAGAACTGAAAATGGTGTGTGCCTTTGTTGAGGTGATTACTCAAAGGGATACATCTTCAGTAACCAGGGAGGGTGTATGAAAACACACACACACACACACACACACAGGCCATTTGTTTCTGGGTATTTGACTGATATACTTTCATGGGTGAGTTTAGTTGTCTTAAGATGGTAAAACATAGTGTCCGTTATTTTGCTGGCAAGACTGATCATTCTTTCCCACGACCCACCAAAGTGGAAAGCATGCAGTGAGTTGACGGTCCACGTACATCCTTGTACTTTCAAGTAGGTCTGTACAGCTTTAGTGTCCACGTTCGAGGGGATTTTGAGTTCTTTACAAGCACTGACATAGTTCCTAGTTCCATAGTGCCTCTGTCAGAGTGAATGGTTTTCACAGGTCCCCTGATAGCCTGAAACTGGATATGTCGAGTGACTCTATCACTTCAATATGAACTGCTCTTCTACTTAAACATGCGAAAATGACAGCCCATCTTTGGTTTTGGATAACATGTCATCTGGTGCTCTGTGACAACACAAACCAAGGGCCAAATACATTGTTGCCCACATTTGTGAATGGGGGGTTTGTGGGTGGTGGTCTGGTGGGAGATTGGACATTTTTTGTGTGCTGAGAGCGGCTCTGAGCCTTTTGCAAGTTACACTGTGATAAATGATTGTGCTAACCTTTCTTTTGCCTTTGGAGGGTGAGATGTAATTGTCAAGTCTGGTTTGTTTGAACACATTACACCCTAAGTGGTCGGGCTCACATGTGGTGCTGTCACTGGGCTCAGTGCTGAGGTTGAAAGGGACTTGTATGTTACAGTTTTTTTCTTTTATGCTGTAAACATTGGGACATGGCTCAAATATGGTGGTATGGCCTTAGTGAAGAAAGTTTTTACTGCAAGTGTCTTGTGGATATCACCTAAGCACACGTCCCCTACTTTGACCCACCCCAGGTTCAATTTTTGTGTGTGGGCTACGTCATGAGGGCCACTTATCTGCTTGCGCACTTTGTGAACTCTCACTATGTTCCGTCTGCGGAGCATGAGTATTTGAGCGTTTGAGTCCAACTCTGGAATGAGATAAGGCACAGAATTGAGGTGATTGTGATGGGTAGCTACACTAGGTGTGGGTATTTCATCTGTGTCATTAGGGATATTTTTACATTCAGTGAGGCTACTGTATTAGTGGGATGTGCTGTACCATCTAAAGCTTCTAGTAAGTTACCAGTGGCTCTCCTACCAATAGTCTCTTTCATACCTGCACATGTTCTTATTGAGTAGGGAGAGCTGAGACCACAGTCATTAAACAACTCTGGGTGGACTATTGACCTGTTACTCTGTTCATCATGAATGCCACAGAGTCGTTCTGCTTTGTCTGGACAGCCTGCAGGGTATAGTTTCACGAAAAACATTTTAGAGCATGATGCCTCACTTTCACCACAAACCTGAGTGCATTTGGAGTTGATCTTTTCTGGCTCAGCTGTGTCTGGCTCTCAGTTCAGGGTCTTTTTGCCATAGGGCTGGACCACTGTGGAGAGCTGAACAATGTTTTTCATTGCCACACTCAGAACATTGGACATTGACTTTGCAATTCTTCCCCATGTGCGTAGATGAGGCACAGCATTTGAAGCAAATGTTGTTCTCTTTTACCAACGCTTTTCTCTCATCCAGTGATTTCATGCAAAACGTTCTACATTTTGGGAGATAATGAGGTTTTGATGTGAAGTGTCGCAGAGTTTGTCACTGTTTACTGTTTCGTTAACTTGTGTTCGTATATCTGGATTGGAGCTAGAAACCACCTCGGTTTTGTGCACTGATATTTCTCTCTGACTCTGTTAAGTTTGACATAACTTAAGTTAGGATTTAGCAGACACACATTTGGAGTTGAATGTACTGTATGTTGTCATTTTCTCTGTTGCGGTGTAATGTCTTATTACTAGTGTGCTCCTGTTTACACTGTATTGTAGTTTCATTATTTTGTGGTGTCTCTGAAGGGCTACTTTCTCCGTTGTTCACGAATGTGGCTTGGGTTGTAACATATTGTTTTGTTTGCTCAGCTGATTTAAAAGGAGATGGGTCACTATCCGAATCTAACTGCAAGGGGGCAGCTGAATCTAATGCCTCTGCTTCTGCAATGGCTAAAGCTACATCTTTTTCTTCTTGTAGGTGCTCGATGGATGACTCCAGGTTAGCTTTCTCTACCTACAAGCTCATTTCTTTTTCTGCAAAGCTTAAACAGGCCTTTGCTGCTTCAGCTTTTGCTCTTGTCTTGGGTGCTGCAGAACCAGTGGATCTAGCCTCTGACCAGGTCTTGTAGGATGATGACTTTGTGGATGGTGCCTTGATGTCCATAGCTGCATTGACCAGATGACGACTCCTGGGATACTGCTGTATGCCGTGTGTGTGCATGTGTGTGTTTGTGTGTATGTGTGTGTGTGCCCAGTGAGCTAATATAAATGAAAAGGGAGTTGAAAAAAAGAAAAATGAAGAGACCATTTTAAGTTGTGTGATACCTGTCTCCTATCTGCAAAATAATCAAAACACATGTTACTTAGAGCTGTTGTAAACAATCTTCCTAATTTAACTCATACAACTCAAACACTCATTAAACATAGATGTGAATGTAGATTTTAATTTCTTTAAAAAACATGGCATATACAAAAAACTACACAGGCAACATGTTTATAACAAATATAATAGAAATCAAGAAGAAACTGAAGATGTCCCTGATGAGAGTATGAGGAGTCTTTGCTGATTTAATGGTAGAGGTAAGTGTGTTCTGATAATACATTCAACACAAAAGCTCTGCTGTAAACGCATGCAGACAAATCAAACATGCAAAGTAAAACCCAGCTCAGGTAAAGTGAGAAACAAACAGTATCAACTAGGACTAGGCAAGAGCAAAAATGAGAAACCAGGATCAACATTACTGCATGGGCATTCTCATCTCCAGTGTGCTTTCTATTTCTCGAGGCTGTAGGAGACTGTGGTAGAATCCATTTGTTGTATGTTCCTCTGAGACAAGTTGGATGTATAGGGGAGAGTGAGCTTTGGTGGTCTTCGACCCTGGTCTATATGAAATGGGAAAGTTGGAGAAAAATAATGTTGGAGAATTCAAGTCTATTGGCTAAACTAATATACTGTGATCCAACTGAAGTGCTCGTGTTCACTACAAACACTTCATACATTGATTTTTGTTTTTTATTGCAGAGGTATTTTAGAACATACAAAGCTGGCAAATATATACTGGACGTGGCAAATTGGTAAGAGTCACACATTTAGATTTACAGTCTGAGATTATTTGACTAACTTTTTCAAGGACATGGCCACATGGGATGGCGCTGGGAGGCAGGTTCCACTCCAAATCTTTACAACCCCAATTCTGATCTCAACTCTGAAAGCTCTGTTACTTTACTACTACATATTTAATGGATTATACAGTATGTAGCTCATTCATGTTGTGTGACAGAAGAGTGTCAGCAAGAATCAGAGGAAAGGTGTAAAAGACTGTAGTGAGACCAGCTTTACACTAAATTATCTACTCTTCCCACTAACCCACTGTTATTCCATATTCAAAACGTACTTGTTAATTTTTTTTTCAAACCTACTCCCTACTTTTCCAGTGTACGCATTGCATTTGTTTCTTCGTTTGTCTCAGTTATGTCTCTGGCTCTCCTCAGCTTTGCTCCTGTGTGGTTTTGCTATGTGTATGTATACACTGTACAGCTGCATGCCTGTGGTGATCAACATGTCCAACGTTACAGCAGTCAACCTCTCTCTGCTCACCGCTGATCTCTTTAGCCCCTTCTGTGGCCTTTTCCTTTTCCAGTACATGGTGAGTATTAACAATTCCACCATGAGCATATGCAAAGACACACTCAAGCATTTCAGGACACATTGCAACCGCTTTGAATCTTACTTATTATAAAATGTAATCTTATGCACTCTGTTCTGCTCGAACAGTCTTAGATATCTTATTGCTGGGTCACAGTTACCTACTAACTGTTGATGACTTTGTTAACCTATAATCTTGCTTTTGGATGTCCATTTGATCATTTTCAGAATGACCAGTAGTCTAACTTTATAACATGAAGTCACATGGAGTGATGTAGTTCTTTTTACTCAGTTCTCAGGGCTCTACGTTGTGTCTTTAATGGTGATCGTGCTGGGTTTCATAATGTTAAACACCGTCCCTGCACCAAACCAAACTCCTGAACCAGCACCTGAGGAGGAAGGATGTGACAACCAGGCAGAGACCGTTGATGAGAGGCAAGTGGGTTGTGAAGTTGAGAATCAAGAGAAAAGCCAGACTGATTCAGGTGGAAAGAGTCTTCCAGCTGAAAATGGACACGGATGGGTTTTAAGCAGTGTTAAAATGTAAGCTCAGAAACTTCAGGTCAACATTGTGTGTAGATTTATTGTAGACTGATGAAGACATTATGCTGACTGTAACTTACTTTTCAAAATATAAAATTTATTGCCTATACTTGAATGACGATTTAGGTCACAGTTGGGAATCAAATTTGTGTTTTATTTTATATCTAAAAATGTCAGTTGTCTCTCTATGTTTTGGATATTGAACAAGATGAACTAGAAATGTGGCAATATATATTATAGACATATTATTTTTTATATATAAAAAATCTAATGCTGTAAATAAATTAGGTTCAAGTTCACTTTATTTATATAGCACATTTAAAACAGTCATTGGACTGACCAAAGTGCTGTACAATAAAAGTGTTAGTAAAAATACACAGAAAAAATGATACTAAGACAAGAGATAATGAAAGCAAAATATAATTAAACAATATAATAATACACACTAAAACACTAAAACAAGCAATAATAAGAACAATTAAAGAACAATAAGAAGAATTAAAATGAAAGGGAAAACTATAGATATGCCAAGGAAAACAGATATGTTTTTAAAAGGCACTTTTTGAACAGAGAGTGAGTGAAGTGACATTCGGTGTAAGTACGGTGACCCATACTCAGAATTCGTTCTCTGCATTTAACCCATCCAAAGTGCACACATAGCAGTGAACACACACACACCGTGAACACACACCCGGAGCAGTGGGCAGCCATTTATGCTGCGGCGCCCGGGGAGCAGTTGGGGGGGATTCAGTGCCTTGCTCAAGGGCACCTCAGTCGTGGCCGGCCTGAGAGGGTGCTAATCTTAACTCTATGGGCAAATCATTTCAAAACTGTGGCCCAATCACTGAAAAAGCTCGATCCTCTCTACGCTTAAGTCTTGAAAATGGAACAGTGAGGAGTTTCTGGTTGCCTGATCTTAGGCTTCTGGAAGGAGAGTAAGGATGTAATAATTCAGATAAATAAATATGAGCTTGATTATGCAGGGACTTAAAAACAAATAAAAGTATTTTAAAATGAATATTCTGTATTCAATAGGCAACCAGTGAAGAGTCCTCAGAAGAGGGGTAATGTATCGCTTTTACGCTTTTTTAAAAGAAATCTGGCAGCAGCATTTTGTACTAATTGTAAACGGTTAATTTGAGTTTTGGCGACACCACAGTATAGAGAGTTACAATAGTCTAGACGAGAGGTGAATAGAGCATGTACTGCCATCTCTAAGGTTTTGTCAGTTAAAAAGTGCTTATTAATGCGTAGCTGATAAAAACTCGATCCAATGACAGCCGAAACTTGTTTATCAAGTTTTAAGGACTCATCTAAGAGGACACCCAGATTCCGTACCTGTGGAGACCTAAAGACAGATAGACATCCTAAGTCAAGGTTGGTGGCCTTTGTACTTTCTGTGGGGCCGAACACAATCGCCACAGTTTTATCTTTATTTAAAAACAGAAAGTTTTGGGCTAGCCAAGCTTTAACTTCATCTAAACACAATAAAAGGGATGTAATAGATTAAGGGGTCATTTTTCTTAAAAGGTAAATAGATCTGGGTATCTAGATTGTTCATCTCTTTTGACACAAGGAGACGGCAGAAACTTTTCCGGAGGACGAGCTCTACTACAGCAGAGAGCTCAGTGATTACGAGGACGATGACAACAGGCCCGGGTGACCAAATGAAGCTCGTGATGGTGGTGAGTATGAGGTTTCGAGCCCTTCCCCTATCTCCTGCCCATCACCTGTGAAAAGCCCATCCACCTCTATGGGTCCCATCCCCTTTGAGGAGGCCACCCCTTCACAGCGTCCACACCGTTCTACAGTTCCTCTGTCCCAACCTCACTATCCTGTTAAAATCGAAGACATAGTGCCTGGTCAGCTTTATACTACTGCCATCATGGTTGTTCGAGTCCCACAGCAGGGCAGGAGGAGGAGGGACGAAGAGGACTTCAATCAGGAAGCTCCTCCTAGTAGTAGGCGACGTGTGGATCCTGATGGGGAGGTGGAATTTATCAGTAGGCCCGTCCAAATCTCTGTTAGGATGATTTCGGCTTTAATGAGAGAGATGTAAATTTAGTACATAGTCTTCACCTCATATTCATCATCTCATGTTCTTCACTAGAGGTATAATATCTGTAGTTAGTATATTTTATTGTTGTAGATATGTAAATATGTATATATTATTTTATATTATTAGGATTTTAAGATGAGAATCAAGTTTCAAATAATTTTAAGATGAATATCATACAGTTTAAATATATATTTTTAGGATTTTAAGAAGAAAATGTAATTTATAAACATCTGTACAAATTTTACAGTTTATAAATAGCTTTTTAAATAATCAATAAATTATATTTTTTTGTTCAACACTCATGTCTCAAGTGTCTCTTTCTTGTAAAACATCATAAGCATTTCTCATCGGTTTCTCCTATAATTACACTGTAGAAATTGTCCATCAGCTGAAACCTCAGTGTTCAGAAGTAATTACACTGTTTTCCTCTAACAAGCAAATACATTTCTGCCAGCAGTCTGAACCTGTTAAATCTGTAATAATCTGGTGTTGTACAGACACCAAACTGATAACAAGTGAATCTCAAGATGCAATTTTACTATTACATGTGAAGTTAATTCTCACAAGTGTTTACAGCATGTTGGTCAAATAATTCATTTACAAATGAGACCTTGGAGTTAACGCACCATGAGGAAGTCATTTCTACGGTCTTCTATGTTTCAAGTTCTATATCAGCTCTGAATATAGAAGAAATGCTATCAGATGGATGCTGTAGTCAGACAGAAAGAAGGGTTTTATGTACCAGGTATATACCAGGTTTAATAATTAACCACAACACAACACAGCCTGATGAGGGGAGATAAAGGTTAATATATTAAGCGGCATGGAGCTGCTGCTGCCTCACTGTCAGTGTGTATTGTTTGAGCTTTATAACCCATCAAAACAGTATTTTTTCAATATTCAAATGAGTGACAGCATCACTTTAAGAGAATATTCCTATAGATATAAAATGATTACTTCTATGCAGTTATATACTTCAGTGTATACAAATAAAGATATAATATAATTCACTATGATATAATATATACAGATATAACATTCTGCATGACAAGCATAAACATTTGCTGTATCTAACACTTCACATGTCAGCAGAAATTATTTGTTTTTTATATACATGTCAGTACAAACACATTACTTATTTTGTGAATCTTTGTGACATAAAACCCCAGTCAAATACAACTTATAACTGTTGCATTATTTATTAAATAAAAACACATTATATTCATAAATTAACTTGTATTATGTTATTTGTGAGACCGCATGGTCTCCATCATTAGCATGAGAATTATAACTAGCACATAAAATACACAGACAAACTTTTACACTGCTATTAACAAGAACTTATACGTTTTAAACAGTATCATTTATATTCTTTAAAATAACTACAACATGTAAAAACACTGTGTTAAGGTTTTCCATACCTGATGAGGCGAGATAAATGTTAATAAAATAAGCGACACAGAGCTGCTGCTGCTTCACTGTCAGTGTGTATTGTTTGAGCAGCGCGTCCTCTCCCCACTCAGGTGAACTCTTCAGCCAAGACAAAAGCAATCGAATGATCGATTGTCAGACAATATTAATACAATTATTTAATCACTATTATTTATTTACTATTATTTTTTTTAACCAATACACTCTCCCCTTCGAAAATAAATATTGTACATTCAAATTCTAATTTATGTATACATGCAGATTAACTGAATGTACAATTCTTCAATAAAGGACTATACTGGACATTATGGTCTGTTGTCTTCTTTAACTATGACCCTTTTTTTCACTCTGTTTCAGGTCTTTTCAGTATGCATATAAATATATGGGCTGATACTGTGTCACTGGGTATGTCCATGGTGTAAAGTTCTGCAATTCATATGGTGTGGGGTAAAATGATATTGTGTTTGGATGCTGTATACTATAGCATGCAGGGGTTCCCCGGTAATCGTAGGTGAATGTTTTTGGGGATCTCCTCTCTCTCCTAGGCCATCTGTACCCCTGTTCTCCTTCACCGTTACTTTCGTCTGAGGCTGCATGAGCATCTGCTACATCATCAGGTTGTCCTGCAGGTTGTTCCTCATCCATCGCATCACCTTCCTGTTGAGGTGAGCATTCATTCATTGTTTGAGCTGTTTCATCAGCATTCGTTATCTCTGGGTTAACTTCTCTTCCTTCAGGTTCGCTGGGCTGGACAGCAGGAAAGTATGTATTATCTAATTCGCTGTTTTCTGCTGATGCTGCACAGCAGGTAAGTAATAGTAATAGTCCTCATCCTCCCCTTCTTCTGAACTAGACTCATCTTCGTCGGCTAACCTTTGTGTGTTCACTATTTTCTTTGTCTTTGACTCCTTCCTGAGTTCAACCTCCAATGGTAGGTAATCGCATGACAGTAAGAGATTATGGTGAAGAACACGAGATCTTCCCTTTCCTTGTTCCGGTTTCACTTGATAAATTGGACTCCCTTCTCCCACTTGACGTACTACTGTGTGTACCACATCTTCCCAGTGGTTGCGGAGCTTCCCGGTCTCACCTCTTGGTGTCAAGTTTTGCACTAGGACACGAACTCCAGAGCACAATATGGAACTTCTCACTTTCCTATCATAATTCTTCTTATTCCTCTCTGCCAACTTCTTTGATGTCTGTCTGGTAATTTCAGAAGCTTCTTGCATTTCTTGCCTCCATTTCTTTACATACTCTTTATAGTCCATAGTTCCTGTTTCAGAGGTCAAGCCAAACACCAGATCCACAGGCAACCTTGGGGACCTTCCGAACAGTAAAGGCGCTCCATTTATGGTAATATTTTCATGAAAAAACACAGTAATTTGCAAAAGTCAACAACAAACCATTTTACATAAACAAATTTATAGCAAACAGCTTTTACCTTTATAGTTACTGTTAAATATGTGATACTGTTATATATGTGACATTACTGTACATTAAACATCATTTGTTCAATGTTTTTTTGGTTAAAAAAAAACCTGTCAGCTGTGTTTGCCTGAGATTTACTTTTAAACAGTATTGCTGTATTCTACATCAGTATTTTTCTATAACTACAGCAATCATACTGCAAAATACTGACAGAAAAGTAAAAGTGTTTTCTGCAAATAAACAATAAAAATCCAGCTTTGTACAGTTTCATTAAATATAGGTGTGGAGGAGAGGACGTGTGTGTGTGTGTGTGTGAGTGTGTGTGTGTGTGTGTCCAGTGAGCTAAAATAAATGTAAAGGGTAGTTGAAAAAAAGAAAAATGAAGAGCCCCATTTTAAGTCTGTTTCCCATCTGCTGATTGTTTATCAAACTCTTGAGTGAAAATAATAAAAACACATGTTACTTAGAGCTGTTGTAAACAATCTTCCTAATTTAACTCATACAACTCAAACACTCATTAAACATAGATGTGAATGAATGTTTTAGTTTCTTTAAAAACCATGGCATATACAAAAAACTACACAGGCAACATGTTTATAACAAATATAATAGAAATCAAGAAGAAACTGAAGATGTCCATGATGAGAGTATGAGGAGTCTTTGCTGATTTAATGGTAGAGGTAAGTGTGTTCTGATAATACATTCAACACAAAAGCTCTGCTGTAAACTGTCGTGGAAGTTTTGAGGTTTGCGAGAATTAAAGCATAAAATATCACACTGGTAGACACGGGCAAGAGTAAAAAAGGTTTCACGTTTTAATTGTGTTCAGCTGTGCAGCAGGACCCAACACTCCACGCGTAACATGAGAGAGGAAGGGCAACGATCATTGTTTACAACAGGATTTTATAGACAGGAAATAAATGAAACAGGACATGTAAAAGCAAAACATCACCAACCATTGGCTTAGAAGCATCGCCTGCTCATCTTCTGACCAAGCTAATCTGTACCTACCAAGGTCCCACGGGAACGGTCTGCTGGAAGCTGTTTCAGGAAAACAACCGCAATCTCTAGTCACAATAACTACCAGCCATGAGAAATATAGAGGCATAGAAGGACAGGTTCTTGTGTACATCTCTAAAGTTAAAATTTCCACAATTCCCCCCTTTTTTCTCTGGGACAATACACAAAATTTTTACTAATCATTAATCTGTAACAAAATCTAAACTTTAAATGATATAAACCAGTATTGTTAATCAACTACTTAATCCAATACATTGTTAGTCAATTGCTTAATCAGTATCAATTAATCAGCTAGAATATAATCACGTGTGCCTTAAGCTACGCTTAATCATGTACAATCTCACATCAGTGTATCATTTCCCATGAATGCTTCATAAAATACATGATCTTCAGTGGCCAATATTCTGTTTTTGTGGGGACAAGACCAGTACATAAAAAATGCAGTTAAAGGCAAAGCATTAACTTCACTACAAGTCACAGTCTCTACTGTCTGTATTCACCTTTGTCTGTTTCTGGATCAGTCTGGGGAAATTCAGAGAAATAGTCATCGTCAAATGTAGGAATCCATTCAGCGTCGTCGTCAATATCGTCCAGTTTTACAAGTTGTTTGGTCGTTAGATTGGACATTATGATCTAATGAATGCATTTATATGCGCAAGAGCCAAACAAACATAATAAGATAAATACCACACTCACTGGTATTATCGTTGATAGATAGGGAGTCCACTTTCCAAACAGTGTATACCAGAGTCCCCAACTATGATCTCCGTGTTCATCTCGTTTCATTTGGTTTGCTACTTTGTGCATATCATGCAGTGCATCAGAGATAGACCCATGGTCGTCATCATAAGAGGGAATGAAGGTGCAACATTGATCTCCTATCATGGCACATACACCTCTCTCTTTAGCTAATAGAATATTTAAGGCTATTCTATTTTGTGTTGTAGTCAGTCTAAGGGCGGCGAGTTCTTGTTTGATACCAGATTCTTTGTTTGCTGCCCGATTAGTGGAGTTAATATACTGTAAGTGGCAAGCCGATAATGTGGGACTTCTAGTTGATTCCATATTGTGGGAAAAAGCAATCAAAGAATTTACTGTTTACTTTTTAGTCTTTGCTCTGATGGGGGAAAATCATCATTGGAAACGTCTCTTTTGGGTCGCTTTATTGGTGAGTGTGAGTGAAGTATGACCACACCAGGGTACTTAAACCTTGCTAAAGTACATACTCCTTTCCACTCACTCACTCACTCATTTACTACCTTGCGTCACGGGTACTCCTATCCAGTTACGGGGAGTACCCATGACCCAAGGTTGTAAATGAGTGAGTGAGTGAGTGAGTGAGTGTGAGTGAAGTATGACCACACCAAGGTACTTAAACCTTGCTAAAGTACATACTCCTTTTCACTCACTCACTCGCTCACTCACTCACTCATTTACTACCTTGGGTCACGGGTACTCATCGGGTTATCACCCGACTTAAATGGGTACCATTCGGTACTCCATAAGCATCCTGCTTAAACATGCAGTAAGAATTTTTACAGTATTGGGCTATGGCCTTCAGTTCACTACCATTACTTTTCATGGGAATCATTGTGTGTTTGCTTGCAGACGTGGGGACCATCATGCACACATAACAGGACTCATTTCTGATCATTTTGGCAGTGTAGTTGGTGAGTTGCCAGTAAGTGTTTTCATACACCTCTGCGACTTCTACTAGAAGTTGGATTTTCTGGAGTCTTTTCTGCATTCTCTTTTATTAACAGGATCATAAGGATGCCAATGGTCACTAGGATTCTAGGGTGAAGGCTTCTCATCTTAACAGGAGCTTCTACCTTGCCTACTTTGATCGTCCTTTGAAGTCAGATCTTTGTGTGTGCGTATGTGTATACAGTATAACAGTCTGGGGTCGTAGTCAGTATGTAATACTGTATAATCGTCTACTGCCATCTACTATCCAAGCCACCTCCTGCTTCTCCAGCTTTTCCTCTCGAAATCCTTCACCACCACCCAGTCACCTTAGGCAGTGTTTCTTACCACACATCCTGCTTTACTCCATGCTGCTTTTTATTCTGCTGTGCGACATGCCTGAAGATCCTCAAGGTCAGCTGTGGGAGTTCATATTTTCAAAATACACAGTTTCTTTGTACATAGAGGAATTTTTTTTTCAGCTGCATTTGATGCTGTATCTGCTTTGGCATTACCCTGTGACATGGAGTCAGTTATCCCTGTATGTGCTTCAAATTCATATACTGTATAGCAATAGATTTTTTTTCATAGGACTGCATTCAGGAGGTCAGAAATCAGGCCACTGTACATGATTTATTTACCTAAGAAGTCAGGAAGCCTCTATGTTTCCACAACGTGCCAAAATCATGTACTACCCTAAAAGCATTTCTGCTATCAGTATAAATGGTAACACTTTTGCCTTGTGCTAAACTCTGCTGCTTGTTCAGAGATGTTTCCTGCTAATGATTCAGCTTTCACTATTACATATTCTGCGACTGCTGCATATCTTAAACAGCTACGGCCTGTTTTCTAGTTTCTGAAGGCTGATCCATTTACAAACAGTTCAAGGTCTGGATTCAATGATGGTGTCTCCTGCAAATCAGACCTGCAAATTTAATTTATATCTGTTACACAATTGTGTTGTTCTCCATCAACTTCTGTGAAAGAAGTTGCAGAGTTTAGTACAGTGCAGTGTTTTATTTTAACATTTGGCAGTTCAAGTAAAATAGTGTGCAATCTCAGCCATCGTGCTGCAGACATATAGGGTAATTTCACTGTATTCTACAATGTCATTGATGTACATTGAAGCATTGAAGCATTGATTGCTTTTTCAGCTGTTCCTACAGATCCTAAATACTTAAGCAGTCCCACTGCCACTGGATCCAGTTTAGTTAAAAAAAGTCTACTGGTCTTTATTTTCCTTAATGATTTTTCCATAATACTGATGTCATACACCCCCTTTTTCCCCATCTACTATGTGTGAATAACTTAGTTTGGACCTGGTGTATCTAATCTGGGTGTGGATTGTAAGGCTAGTTTCAACTCTTACAAACACCTTTTCTGCTTCAGATGTCCTACTAAGTGCACTGTGGGCCTGTAGACCCTTCCCATGAGCCATTGCACTCAAGGAAGCCTCGAGGATTGCATAATTATGTATAAAGGTTCTACAGGTAGAACACATGCCTAAATGACATGAGTCATGAGTTGTTTCTTTATTTTAGGCTTTGGATTGTTTTGGATATCTGCAACTCTGTTTTCTTCTATACTTTTACCTTGTTCTGATATCAGCTGTCGCAGGAATTTCACCTGCTATTTTACAATTTGCAACTTTCAAGCTTTATTATAAATGCTTGTAGATTCACAATGTGATTTTCCATTAATATATAACGTAAACGCAAAATATAACGCAAAATTAAGGATACCGCAATTTACAAGGCCTGTAATCAAATTTTCGGTTTACTTGCACCGGTGCACAATCCCACTACATGTTTGCTCAGAGTTCATTATGAACTGCAATTTAATCATCTACAGAAATGCGTGGTAACTGCCACATTGCTTTTAGCACATCTGTGTTTGCTTCTGGCGTTATCTCAAATGTTCTGACAGCCGAGGCTATACAGCTCGAAGACATTACAATAGGCTTTAGTTTATTCACTGTACAACACCGTGGGATCTGAACTGGGTTTCCAATCACCAGTTTTCACACATTTTAGTGTCCACTTTCCTAAATTGTCCCATTTCTTTTTCACCTTTTGATAGAGACACATAAATGTTCCATAGTGAATGTGTGTGTCTTCCCTGGCCTTACATGTATTCTACAAAGACTCACTTCTATAGTACATCTGTAATTATCCTAATACAAATTCTTCAACAATAACACATCTGCTTTGTTTGCGGTTCTCAAACCCTTTTTTATTCATAATGTGCATCTAGTCCCTTATGTGTGTGTGAGCTGTGCAGTGCAGATCATGTGTGTTCATGTATTGTGTGTGTGTGTGTAGTGTTAGTAGCAGCACTGGCCTTATCTATGAGAGCTTGATTCACTGAATTCACAGAAGAGGTGCCGAGTTCCCACAAATACACATACAACAGAGGTCTGGGGTCCCACTTAACGCCCTGAAATTCAACTGTTTGACTTGTACACACTTTCAGTCCGTTTGGGGTGCTAATTAGGTTTATTCCCAATTTGCAAATCATATCTCTGCCCATCAGATTAATCGGGCAGCATTCAGATAGCAGAAATAAACATTTGAATGACTAACACTGGTTATTCCCAACACACCGTAAGGGTTTTTTTTTTGTAATTCACTTTTTTTTATTTTGATAGAATATACAAAAATACACCACAACAGAAAGAGAAAAAACCTTTTTAAACTAATACCCACCCACAACCACCCCCATCCCACCGCACCCCAGGACTCATGTAAATCAAAAGTACAACAGAATAAGCTCAAAGAAATATACACAAAAATATACAAATTGAATCAGTTGTAATATTAACAACCGAATAACAACTTTAGACTAAATAACCAAAAACTTCGAGGCTATGGAAATCCAGTTCTGCCACATAGAAAGAGTAGCAGGCTTTGCGTGATTAGTCCTTGCAGAAGACAGTTCCAAATAAAGTATTTCCAATAAGGAGTGAATCCAGTGCTTAGCAGAAAGGTCATGGGGGGTTTCCAGCGTTGAACTAATAGTTTCTTTGCTGCAGTCAAAGCTGCTAGCCAAAATTTCAGTTGTTTCCCATTTACAGAAAACTTGGAATTATCATTCAACAACAAAATAACAGGATCCTTAGGAAAACGAATCCCGATAATCTTATATATACCATCAAGCACGATGTCCCAGAATTTTTGTACACCTGGACAGTCCCTGAAAGTGTCAAGGCAACCTGGTCTGCAAAACATGCAATACGGCTGGGGTGAAATACCCATCGCATAACGTATACGTGCGGTTAAATATGCTCTGTGAATAATTTTAAAGTGAATGAATTTGTGGTTAGAGTTTGAGGACGCATGGAATGTATTAACCCATACTGTGTCCCAATCAATGCTTCTATTATAGGGAGTCAGATCTGCTTCCCACACTCTAGCTTTAGGGAAGTCATCAGAATTAAGGTTTGAGAGGCAAAAGTAAAAATAAGAGACCATTCCTATGCTTGGTGCTTTTTGAATCCATTGCATTACTGGGTGGATCAGAAGATTATTGCCCCAAGGAACTTTTAGATTTTTTAATGCGGAACGAAGTTGAAAATATAGAAATAAAGTGTTACGGGAAATGTTAAATCTTCCTGTTAAGTCTTGAAAATTCAAAATTGATTTCTCTCCGCTTATATCTTTTAACGTTAGAACACCTTTTGCAGCCCAATTTGGCTGTACAAATGGTTGCCCACCAGAAAGTAGATTCCGATTGTGCCATATAGGAGTATGAGTATGCCATATTGTTTTAGAAGGAAAAAGGGATTCAATCTTTTTAAATATTTGGAGAGTGTAGAAGAGTATAGGTCCATAATGTAATGAGCACTTCCTATATGAGAGACCAGAAAATAAAAAATCTTGCAATCGAATTGGTGAAATAATCTCTCGCTCTATTACTTTCCACGAGAGCTGTGAACAAGGATCAAACCATTTCTTGACCGAGAGCAGAACAAAGGACCAATGATACAATTTAAAATTTGGGCAGCCCCATCCACCTTTCGTTTTAATTCTATGAAGTGTAGACCACTTAACGCGGGGACGTTTTCCATTCCAAATATATTTTCTTAGTAAAGAATCTATTTTCTTCCAATAATTTGTAGGTGGGGGGAGAGGAAGCATGGAACTAATAAAATTAATGCGAGGCAGAATATTCATCTTTATCACTGACATCCGGGCTGAAGGTGATGAGGGTAGATACATCCACCGTTGAATATCAGCCTCAATTTTCTCAGAGATTGACATAAAGTTTATTTTTGAGATTAGGGATAAAGTAGGTCTGAGTTCGATCCCTAAGTATTTAACTTGTGTTGATATTAAGATATTGCTTGGAATAGAAAGGTTTAGACCATCGGAATTAAGAGGCATCAAAATAGTTTTCGAAAGATTAATTTTAAATCCCGATAGTATGCCAAATTCGTCTATAATTTTGAGGGCATTAGGAAGCGAGCGCTGCAAGTCAGATAGAAATAATAATATGTCATCTGCATATAGGGAAATAGAGTGGCTTGAAGCACCTAACCGGATTGGTGTAACCAGATTGCACTGCCTAACATACTGTGCCAGAGGTTCTATTGATAGATTAAACAAAAAGGGGGAAAGTGGACAACCCTGCCTCGTACCTCTATGAATATAAAATCTGTCCGATATGAGTCCACCAGTAGATACCCTGGCCATGGGATTAGTGTATAGAGTTTGTATCATTCTAATGAACCGGTCACCAAAATTGAACTTCTTTAAAGTATACCACAGATAACCCCATTCAAGCCGATCAAAGGCTTTTTCGGCATCAATAAATAGAAGGCCACTAGGCACTTTCAATTTCCTTGATTCCGCAATGACGTGTAACACTTGGCGGACGTTGTCAGAAGCCAGGCGTCCAGGGATAAAACCTGATTGATCTGGATCAATTAGCTTATGTATTACTACTTGTAGACGTCTAGCAATAACTTTAGCATAAATTTTGACATCTTCATTTATCAAGGAAATGGGCCTATAATTAGAACAGTCTGAGTGATCCTTTCCGGGTTTAGGTAGAACAGAGATTAGAGCTGTATTTAAGTCTTGGTGAAAATGGCCTTTGAATATGGCCTCATTTACTGTATAGTACGCAACCAAATGTGGCCTAATAAATCCCATAGCACCAGGTATAACTCAGCCGGAAGACCGTCAATTCCGGGAGACTTTCCTTTACTCGAACAGATTACTGCATTATGTAGTTCTTCTAGAGTTATATCAGAGTCAAGGTTGTCCACTTCCTCCTTTGAAAGTTTATTTAAATTCAATTGGTCGAAAAATCTTTTTAACTGGCCAGTACTGGGTTGTGTTTCTGAAACATATAATTTTTCAAAGAATGACATGAATATTTTGTTAATATCTTTGGGATGTGAATTGAGAACATTTTTTGAATTTCTGATCGCCCTTATATTAAAACGTTGCTCATGTTTTTTCAGAGTAAGTGCAAGGAGCCGGCTTGGTCTGCTTCCATCTATATAGTATTTCTGTTTCGTAATATGCATAAGAAATTCTGCTCTTCTGCGAAGCAAATCATTGAGTGCAGCCCTTTCCACATTTAACTCATGTAGTTTAATATTGGAAAAGCTGTATCCTAATTCCTTTTCTAAGTCCCCACATCTTTTTTCTAATACTGATATTTTTTCAAAATATTTCTTTTTAAGTCTAGCAGAAAAGGAAATGGCTTTGTTCCTTATAAAGCCTTTGATAGATGCCCATAGCATATCATTGTTGGAGACTGAGTTTTGATTCAATCTAATAAACTCAGTCAGTTCTGGTCTCAGTTGAGATAGGAATTCCTTGTTTTGTAAAAGTAGAGTATTAAATCTCCATATTGACGATTTACAGGCTGTCTTAATCTGGAGATGTGCTAATACAGCATTATGGTCAGAAACACTTTGTGGTAGGAACTCAATGTTTATTAGATCTGAAAGTAGCGGTGATGAAAGTAAAATATAATCAATTCTTGAAAATGATTTGTGGCTTGGGGAAAAATAAGTGTATTCTTTAGCTGTTGGATTTTGTAAACGCCAGGCATCACATAAGTCTAGGTCTTTACTAAACAATCTCAGTGCTGCAGAAGAATGAGACTGTGTTACTGAAATTGAAGGATTGGAGCGATCCAAAGCCGTGTCAAACACAGCATTCATGTCTGATCCAATGACGATTGAATAGTTATGAAGAGATAAAAGAGTTTTCAAAACTTGTGGAAAAAAGGAGGCATCATATGAGTTTGGGGCATATATATTAACAAATGCATACCTATTTCCTTCAATTAAGGCACAACAATACGCAACTCGGCCATCGTCATCAGAGCCTTTATGTTCAACAATAAAATTAGAATTACGCTTAAAAATAATTGTCACCCCTTGTTTTTTAGACTTACAACATGATGATATTATGGGAATATAACGCCTGTTTTGCATTCTTTGGGTGTCCATTGCAGTAAGATGGGTTTCTTGAAGAAACGCTACATCGATTTTCTTTCTGTGCATAAGATCTAAAACCCGAGTACGTTTAATCGGAGAATTCAACCCTCTAACATTGAGAGACAATATATTTATATTAACCATAGTCTACAATTGTTGGAATCACACAGAATAACGCATAAGGTAAAAAACAGATTGTTGAGCATATAACCAAGATTTTCACAACCATTTGCAGTAACAAAATCAGTATCGGTCCTGGGTGCTTTATGCGCCTAAGCGCCCCCTCCCTCTCCCCCTCCCTTAAGGATCTGCGAGCAGTCGGTGTCGCTGTTTCATTAAGACCCTCCAGATACTTTTCAGCGTCCTCCGGAGATTCAAACGAGTTTTTCTGACCTTTGTAAGTAACTTTCAGCAATGCTGGGTAGATAAGGAAAGTTTCAGCACCTTTCTGGTGAAGTTTGGATCTTACGGTTGAAAACGCCTTCCTTTTTTGTGCCGTCTCGTGACTGTAGTCAGCGTAGAACTCCAGACGCGCTCCTCCGGGCAAGGTGGGTTTTGCTTTACGTGCTCCTTGAAGGATGGATTGCCTGTCAGGATAGCGAAGAAGCCGAAATATCATCGATCGTGGTTTAGATGAGTTGGAGTTCGAATAGACGCGATGGGCTCTGTCGATCTCAATCTGGCAAGAGCGCGTCGAAATGTCAGGGATCCATTTAGGAAACATTTTCTGTAGAAAACCGATGGGGTCGTCGCCTTCCATTCCTGTTGGTAGATTCACCAGACGAACGTTATTGCGACGTGACCGATCTTCGAGGTCATTGCATTTTCGTTGAATCTGCTCTAACTGAGTCAAGCAAAAGTTCGTATCCTTCTTTGAATTGCGTAAACCACCTTGAAGATTGTCCACTTTCGTTGTAATCGACGCCATACTACTACTCAGAGAGTCAATTTCTTGTTTCATTGTACGAAGAACAGCGCTGTTTTCTTTAATGTAGTCGTTGAATGGATTGAGAGCCGTCTTTATCGCTTCCGTCAACATACAAGAAACCATTTCTCGCATAGCCTCCTGTTGTGCTTCAATTGCGTGGCTAACAATCGAGGCAACATCGTCATCGAGTGTTTTAAGGCGTTTGCTGGTCGTAGCAGACTTTTGGGGAGAAATCGATTTTTTGCCGGTAGCCATCCTTGTATTAGAATTCACCAGTTGTCGAAAAGAGACAATATTCCCTCTGTATGACATGAATAACTAGAAATAAGAGGTTAATATTCGGGAGCCTAGTGTTGTGCAGCCATCTTGCAGCGCGCGCCACCGGAAGCCAAGGGTGCTGTAAATTTTTATTTAACGATAATCCCAGACACTCCAACTGAATTCAGGGATCTACCACTCATTTTTGGCATCTCACTCAACTCATGTAATTTGATCACAGAGTTTCCTGCACCAGAATCTACTAAAAACACAATGTCTTAACCTTCTACGTTTAATGTGTGCACTGGCATGTGCTTATAGGCATCTAAACTGTACTTTGCATATGTGCCTTGTGGTGTATGTTTCTTTTCAAGAAAATCAATAGCATTCAAAACTTTAACATTTAAGTCGGAATCAGAAGTTAGCTGAAGCGTTTCCTCATTGCATAGCATCAAAGATTTTGACTCACCCATCCCTTCAGGACTGACCTCCTCGACCTGAGCTGTTGATGGTCATGCACTTTCCTCATCATGTCTCTTAGGGCATTCCCTTGCCCAGTGATCTTGTCCTACACAAATAAAACATCCACTCTCTCCCGCTCTTCCTCTTCTGCCACTTCCTCAATATCTCCCTCTTCCTCAATACGTTCGAGACCTCACCACAGCTTGCATCATTGTCAGCTGAACTTTGTGTGTTTGCTCTTCTCTCCTTTTTCCTGCTCCTGCTTGTGTTGTGCGAGCAGCTTTTCCGCATGCAGAGCATGTTGTTCGATAAGGCTCAGTTTTCCAGTGTCCCACGTGATGCATAGGTTTTTCACCTTGTCAGATATTCCTGGGATCAGTCCATTCATGAAACTGTTTCTCAAGTGCGCCTCGTACGCTGTCACTACCCCCTCAATCATATCCTGGGGGGCAGTAAGGCTGCTGTGCGCGTTGTGTACTTCCGTGAGGCGATGGAGATATTGCGCAACTGTCTTGCCGTCCTGCTGTTTTCACAGCTTTGTCATATCCATCTTTACTGGAAAAGCCTCACAACAGGCTTCACGTAATTCCGTTATGAAGTTAGAGTACGTGGCATTCCTCCTGTTCTCATGATCTGGGATTCTCATGCACAGATTTTCATCCGGCCATACATACTTAATCTGCGTTATGTCAGCTGCTAGTTTTCCTCCCAACAGGCGCCTCAGTTCAAGTGAGGTGGGACAAAATTCTTTGCAAAAACGTTCAAACTCCACACCAAACTTTTCCCCCCGACATCTCTCGGGTCAGGGAGGTGCTCATGAGCATGCTCAATGTCCTTTAGTGTCCAGGGACGGTGTACTAACATGGAGTCTCCGTCCGGCCCCGCTACTTCCAACATGGGGATTATAATCATACTCTGAAGTTGCTCTTTAAACTCTGGAGTCGAATCCTCTTCTTCGACAGGTCCAGGATCAGCATTCTCCTTTTGCTTTACTCTCTGACGTGTACGATTAGGGAGGGTGGACTCTTCTTCGTAAAGAAGAACTCTCCTCAGCTCCGTATCCGTGCGCACCTGTCGACATGACGCAGCCGCTCCCAGACGTGGTCGAGGAGGCGGTCCATCCAGGTCAGGATCATCTGAAAAAGACACTGGAGGCTTTGTGAGCTTCTTATTGTACTTTGTGTATTCTGTACATATTGTGTAAATAATCCCTTTGGATTAGATTGTGCTTTTCTTAATCTTTTCTCTGCCTCACATGTGAAAAGCTGTCCAGTTTACATTTACCCTGTTCTTCTCCTTCTTCCTGACATTATCTTTTTCAATTTGGAGTAGATAATATTTCAGTGAGTGTTTCATTTCTCATATAATTCACAGGTCCAGTGACACACACTGTGTTTTTACTGAGTTTGCTCTTATTTACTGTTGCCCGTGACTATCTTAGTTTAATGTTGACAGTCTCTATGCCTGTACCCTGTGTTATGTGTGTGCTTTATCCTTTTTTGTTGGCCTTTTCTCTTTTCCCCTAACCTGCTTTACTCTCTGGAGAATCTACGCCAAGCTCGTCAGCTCTTAGCGGCAGGTTTTCTGAAAACCTCGCAAACTAGTGATGGCCGGTTCGTGAAAGAATCGTTCTTTTGAACCGGTTCTTTTTAGTGAACTGGATGAACCAGTTCACCAAATCGGACTGATTCGTTCTAAACAGTTCACGTCTTGAGTCAGCGCTGATCCACAAGTTACTAAAGTTACTCACTTTCGGTCATGCCTGACAGCCCCTCCAACTCTAAATAAACTAATATCCCGGAGTACTGTATATGTAACTCCTGTACACAGAACTGAGACATGTTGTGCTGAGAGAACTGTGAGCTCGAGCTGTTGATACTGCGCATGCATGAATCACTGAACCGATACAGCGAATCATCAGTACACTGAACTGAGAACTGTTTCTTTCGGACGCGTCCGACATACTGAGAACCGATGAGCTGTTGTTACTGCGCATGCGTAAATCACTGAACTGATACAGCAACAAATGGAAATGGTTATGATTTAATGTCTTATCAACGTATGAGTGTTTAACTCAGTTGAATTAGTTTTTGAAACAACTGATGGAGCAAAAGAAACATTTCAAAATTATACTTTCTTTTGTACAGTAAGTTGATGAAGATTAGTTTATTAACTTTATATCTTTAATACACGTAAAACACCCACGTTTGCACATCAATGCCTGTACTGAGTGTTTTAGTTGCAAAACTTAAATGTAAAAACTCAAATGTGTTAAATTGTATTAATATCTGCCAGCAGCAGGATGATGAAGGAATTTACGTCATTACGTCATTGTGAATGACGTCATTACGTCAGGACGTAAAAGAACTGGTGAACTGGATTATTGAACTGGTTCATTAAAACAAACTGTCCGAAAGAACCGGTTCACGGAAAAGAACCGAACTTCCCATCACTATCGCAAACAAGACACCTTTAGCACCTAATTCCAAATTAGTGCCGTGCTATACTTTTTATTTCTAGGCCATGCATTAGGTGCCTATTCAGGTCCCTGACCTGTCGACAGATCCAGGTCTAAATCCTGTCTTTATCTGCTCATCTGCTCCATGCAGACTCTCCACTGGCGTCCCACAGGGCTCAGTACGTGGTCCTCTTCTTTTCTCCCTGTATACTCACTCTCTTGGTGAAGTTATTTCCTCATGTGGGTTCTCTTACCACTGCTATGCTGATGATACACAACTTATCTTCTCTTTCCCACCCTCAGATGCCACAGCTTCTGACCGGATCTCAGCATGTCTGGCAGAAATTTCATCATGGATGACTGCTCATCAGTTAAAGCTCAATCCTAGCAAAACTGAACTGCTGTTCATCCCAGGTGATTCATCCCCAGGTCATGATCTTGCTATATCCTTGCACAACGATCTGATCTCCCCTTCAGCCACAGCTCGCAATCTTGGGGTAACCATGGACAATTAACTGTCCTTTTCCTCTCATGTTGCCAATGTATCTCGCTCATGTCGGTTTCTTCTCTACAACATTAGAAGGATTCGGCCATTTTTGTCCACACAGGCTGCTCAGGTACTTGTTCAGTCTCTTGTCATTTCTCGACTGGATTACTGCAACGCACTGCTGGCAGGTCTACCTATGAACGCAATCCGTCCTCTGCAAATGATCCAAAATGCAGCTGCCCGGCTTGTTTTCAACCTGCCAAAGTTCTCGCATACCACCCCGCTGCTGCGATCCCTCCACTGGCTTCCGGTAGCTGCATGCATCAGATTCAAAACACTGATGCTGGCCCACAAAGCCAAAAATGGACCAGCTCCCTCTTACCTCAAAGCCCTCATCACTCCGCGCACTGCACCCCGCACCCTCCGATCTACCAGCACTGCTCGACTGGTTCCACCATCTCTCAGGGTAAGAGGCAAGTATACTACAAGACTCTTCTCTGTACTGGCACCAAGGTGGTAGAATGAACTTCCCCTAGGGGTCCGGACAGCTGAGTCACTGGCTATTTTCAAGCGGCGGTTGAAGACCTACTTATTCAGGAAACACTTCAACTAGCACTTCTTTCTTTATCTTTTGCATTTAAAAAAAACAAAACAAAAAAAACACCTTTGACACTTTTTCATTGTAACTTTGAACAAATGTTTTAAACTCATGGTATCTTAAGTATGTAACTTAGTGAGCCAGCATTAATGTATTCAATGTTAGAGATTTAAGCACTTATGTACATCGCTCTGGATAAGGGTGTCTGCCAAATGCTGTAAATGTAAATGTAAATGTAATCCCAAATTAATGCCATGCTTTACTTTTTATTTCTAGGCCATGTACTAGGTGCCTATCCAGGTCCCTGACCTGTCGACAGATCCAGGTCTAAATCCTGTCTTTACAGCCCTTTCCACACAGAGACAACCAAACAAATAGTTTTACTATTCAACACTAATACATTTCAGTCAGGACCACTTGGTCAATGAAGGTTTATTGCAAGCATACAGTTAGTGTTGGCGGGATGGTTCTGTTCTGTGTAAATCTTTCCCATGCGCCTGTTCGTGTGCATGCAGGGGAAGCAGCGCTGGGGAATGAATAGACACCCGTTACTGTGCAGAAGCAGAACCGAAGTTGCGCGAGGCACGAGTAGATGTTACGTTTTGTTTTTATTGTTTTTTTGGTGGGGGGGGTTGATGTCCACTAAGCTAGTGGAGACGGCGGAGGGTGCGTCGCCCTGGGTTGGCTTTGCAGCGTAATCGCAACAAGCTTGTTGCTAAAAACCCATACGCCCCTGCAGCACGATATGACATACCCACTAAGCTATAGTATAGGCGGCAGGGTAAGCATCACCCAGGGCGAGCACGGCGTGCGCTGCTAGCATGTTGCGGAAGGATCGCAGCGGCGGCGATGCGTACTGTAGGTGCGGCTCGAAGGCGAGGATCTAAAGGAGGAGAAATTACGGAAGTCGTGCCGGATTGGTGCGCCTCGTGAACAGCTGATTAGCAGCTGATGCAGCTTACTATGTGGCCTGCCACACACAAGGCGGAGGCGGGAATCGAACCCCCAACCCTGGAGGTGTGAGGCGAACGTGCTAACCACTAAGCCACCGTGCCCCCCAGTGTTTGAGTTGTATGGGTTAAATTAAGAAGATAGTTTACAATAGCTGTAAGTGACATGTGTTTTGATTATTTTCACACTCTGACAGATTTCACAAAAATTAAGCAGATAGGAGACAGGTATCACACAACTTAAAATGGCCTCTTCATTTTTCTTTTTTTCAACTCCTTATTCATTTATTTTAGCTCACTGGACAAACACACACACAGACACACACACGCACACACACACACACAAACACACACACACACACACACACACACACACACACACGCACACACGCCCTCTCCTACATACCTATATATAAAACTGTACAAAGCTAGATTTTTATTGTTTACATGCAGAAAATAAGAAAACACTTTTACTTTTTTGTCAGTATTTTACAGTACGATAGCTGTAGTTATAGAAAAATACTGATATAGAGCACAGCAATACTGTTAGAAAATACCACAGCTGCCAGCTTTTTACCAAAAAATCAATAAAAAAAGGCTCATTTGTACAGTAATGTCACATATGTAACTGTTCTGTTATGCAAAAGTTGTTTTATGTTGTCAACAAGTGTGTAATATTATCTGTCAGTAATCTGAATTATTTCTGAGTGTTTATAGTGTGTCGCTTTAGGTATTGCGGCCGTAATTTCGAACACAACCTTACTGAACCAAAGTGACAATCGGTGAAGCGTACAGCTTGCAATGGCAGCACGCATCTCATGCTGCATTTGAGATAAAAGTACTGCAAATTTCTCTACTTTAATGTTCCATCACCTGTATGTATTTACCATAGATGTTTAATGAATATGACAATGAATAAGACCCACTAATTTTGACCCCAGCAACTCTGCTCACTCAAAAAATGGACCTCACTTCAAGGGCCAGCAGGCAATTTCTCAGCGTCAGACCTTTACAATCATCAGTGGCGCCAGGTCCAGCACCTGTCAATCACCTTCTGGGACAGGTGGAGGTAAGAGTTCTTGCCCACACTACAACTACAGTATGGCGCAAGTGGCAGTTAAACCAACCAAATGTAACCCCAGGGAGTATGGCTGTACTCAAGATCAGTCAAATACCCAGAAACGAATGGCCTCTTGGACTCATAACACAGGTGTTTCCATCTAATAATGGTAAAGAATGCACAGTGGAGTTTAAGGTTGCCAAATCAGATGGTACCAAAGTCCTAACTAAGCCAATCACAGAGGTTGTTGTATTAGTTCCTTTATAACAAGGGTTTGTTATCTTTGAGTTAATTTATGGTGTTTAATCATGGCAGGTGGAAGTGTTCTGTTATGCAAAAGTTGTTTTAAGTTGTCGAAATGTGTGTAATATTCTCTCACTCACTCATTTTCTACCGCTTATCCGAACTACCTCGGGTCACAGGGAGCCTGTGCCTATCTCAGGCGTCATCGGGCATCAAGGCAGGATACACCCTGGACGGAGTGCCAACCCATCGCAGGGCACACACACACACTACGGACAATTTTCCAGAGATGCCAATCAACCTACCATGCATGTCTTTAGACCGGGGAGGAAACCAGAGTACCCAGAGGAAACCCCCGAGGCACAGGGAGAACATACAAACTCCACACACACAAGGCGGAGGCGGGAATCGAACCCCCAACCCTGGAGGTGTGAGGCGAACGTGCTAACCAATAAGCCACCGTGCCCCCCTGTTACACATATTATTTGTCAGTAATCTGATTTATTTTCCAGTGGTGTTAGTGCCGCCAAATGGTCTCTTTAGGTATTGCAGCCAATCATCATAGATGTTTAATATTTGTATTCTGTGTATAATAAGGCTTAAGAAACCTATACAAATCCTATACATATTTACAACAATGCATAAATATGTGCAACAATATAATTTAGCACTAATATACTACACATTTTATAAATAGAAATTGTTTTAATATACTGTGGTAGCAGTTTTGATCTGTATGTATAAAATACACTCAGACTCAGAGGTGACAGTAAAAGCAAAAGAAGTAAAGATAGAATTTTATTTTGCTTCAACGAAAGGCGTCTTCCATACAGTGCAAAGTTATACACAGTGAAGAGGCAAAAACTACTGTCTTAGCTCTCCCATTTGTACCACAGGTGTGTGTGTGTGTGTGTGTGTGTTTTCATACACCATCCCTGGTTACTGAAGATGTATCCCTTTGAGTAATCACCTCAACAAGGCCACACACCATTTTCAGTTCTTATCAAACACCTGCACACAAACTCCCTTAATGTTCCATAACAGTTGGAATAAGGACCTCTTGTTCTTTCTCATGAGTCTTTCACACAGAATACTGTAAAAGCACATAACGTTATATAAAAAAATTTCCACTACACTGGTACATAAAACCCTTCATCTGTCTGACCACAGCATCCATCTGATAGCATTTCTTCTATATTCAGAGATGATAGAGAACTTAGCATGAAACATAGAAGACCGTAGAAATTACTTCATCATGGTGCGTTAGCGACCAAGGTCTCATCTGTAAATTAATTATTTGACCAACATGCTGTAAACACTTGTGAGAATTAACTTCACATGTAATAGTAAAATTGCATCTTGAGATTCACTTGTTATCAGTTTGGTGTCTGTACAACACCAGATTATTACAGATTTAACAGGTTCAGACTGCTGGCAGAAATGTATTTGCTTGTTAGAGGAAAAAAGTGTAATTACTTCTGAACACAGAGGTTTCAGCTGATGGACAATTTCTACAGTGTAATTATAGGAGAAACCGATGAGAAATGCTTATGATGTTTTACAAGAAAGAGACACTTGAGACATGAGTGTTAACCAAAAAATTATAATTTATTGATTATTTAAAAAGCTATTTATAAACTGTAAAATTTGTACAGATGTTTATACAGTTGAGGCCAAAATTATTAGCCCCCTTAAGAAATTAGACAAAACTCTTGATTTCTCCATGGAAATGACCATTAACAACAAGTGTTTTATAGTGTATTTGTTTCCAAAATAACAAAGACAAAATCTCCACTAAGTTTGATTAGGATATTTAATTGAAATAGTGAGTTGAAACAAGAAAGGGCAAAAATGAAATGTCCAAAATTATTAGCCCCCGGTCATTAATAGTCAATAGTGAACCCTTTCTGAGCCACAACTGACAACAACCTCTTAGAGTAGTTCTTTACTAGGTTGGCACAGGTTTCCTGAGGGATTTTAGCCCATTCTTCCATTGCAAATTGCTCCAGCTGGTCCAAATTACATGGCTTCCGAGCATGGACATTGACTTTGAGCACTCACCACAAATTCTCAATAGGATTGAGGTCTGGGCTCTGTGCGGGCCACTCCAGGACCTTGGTTTTGGTATCCTTCAGGAACTGTTGGACCAATTTCGATGTATGCTTTGGGTCATTGTCTTGTTGGAAGACCCAGCGTTGACCTAAGGCTAGACTACGAGCAGATTTCTGCATATTATCCCTCAAAATGTCAACATAATTTTCTTTTTTCATGATGCCATGCACCCGAACAAGGCTCCCTGTGCCTGAAGCTGCAAAACAGCCCCACAGCATGATGCTGCCACCACCATGTTTAACTGTGGGAACTGTGTTCTTAGGGTTGAAGGCCTCACCCTTTCTTCACCAAACATAAGCAACATCCATGTGCCCAAACAGTTCCAGTTTAGTCTCATCAGACCAAAGCACAGACTCCCAAAACTCATCTTTACCTTTCAAATGTTCACGGGCAAACCTCAGTCTAGCTGTGATGTGCCGCTGTTTGAGTAAAGGGGTTCTTCTGGGACGATGGCCCTGAAGCCCACCACGATGAAGAGCCCTCACAACTGTGTTCCTTGAAACATCAACTCCAGAAGAGGCCAGGTCAGCAACAATCATCTTGGCAGATGTCCGGGGCATCTTGCTGATATCTCTGACTATTTTCCTCTCCAGGGTTCTTGAAATCTTGCGCTTACGACCACGCCCAGGTTTGTTTCTTACAGAATTTGTCTCCTTGTACTTGGCAATGATGCAACGTACGGCGGTTCTAGACACTGTGAAACGCTTGGAAATGGCAGTATAACCTTCCCCCTTATCATGAGTCTCCACTATCTTCTTTCTGAGCTCAAGACTGATTTCCTTTGTCTTTGGCATGGTGAGTAAAAATAGTCTCTCCCAATAATGTGTTCAAGTGCCCTGTTCCTTGGAGTCCTTTAATGCTGATTGAATGCCCAGGTATTGTTAGGAAGCCAATTGACTGCACAGGTGTGGTTTGAAAACTGATTGATTAATTTGGTGTGTTTTGAAAGCTGATTGATTAATTGGGTGTGTTTTGAAAGCAAATATTCACAAGGGGCTAATATTTTTGACCACCCCATTTTCACTATATTTGATTATAAAGCAAGCCTATAAATGTATTTTATATTTCAAAATGTACCAAAAGCTACTAAATAGCACTGGTGAATGTTTGATTATATCAAGTTTTATCAATGCTACAAAAATTGGAAAGATCTATAGGAAAATGTTCCAAAATTCCTGGGGGGCTAATAATTTTGGCCTCAACTGTAGATTACATTTTCTTCTTAAAATCCTAAAAATATATATTAAACTGTATGATATTCATCTTAAAATTATTTGAAACTTATGATTCTAATCTTAAAATCCTAAAAATATAAAATAATATATACATATTTATATATCTACAACAATACAAGAAACGTACTACATATATTATACCTCGTGAAGAAGATGAGGTGAACATAAGAGACACTTGAGACATGAGTATTGAAGAAAAATTATTAATTTATTGATTATTTAAAAAGCTTAAATATTATTTATAAATATATATATATATTATATATTATAATTATAAATTAAATAAAAATATAAATATTATAATATAAAAGCTTATTGATTATTTAAAAAGCTATTTATAAACTGTAAATTTAGTACAGATATTAATACATTTATACCAAAACGAATGCTCAAATGTAATTAGAATAAGTTGTGCTTTATTTTTAATTATTTCAAGACTATTTTATTAGTATTATTTTAGTAGCATGGGCAGTTAAAGCTGTAATTTAATGATGGTTAATTTTATTGTTAATATTTATTATTCCAGAATAATTACTCACAGAGTAACGCTATCATTGGCAAAGTGCTGTGGTATAAATGCATTAACAAACTGTACATTAGTGGTGTGGATGATGGTTAGAGGGGGTTTAGAAGACGCTGAGAGGGGGTTAGTGGTGGTTCAGGGAGTTAGGGGTGCACTACATTTACAACAATCTTAAAATCCTAATAATATAAAATAATATATACATATTTACATATCTACAACAATAAAATATACTAACTACAGATATTATACCTCTAGTGAAGAACATGAGGTGATGGATATGAGGTGAAGACTATGTACTAAATTTACATCTCTCTCATTAAAGCCGAAATCATCCTAACAGGGATTTGGACGGGCCTACTGATAAATTCCACCTCCCCATCAGGATCCACACGCCGCCTACTACTAGGAGGAGCTTCCTGATTGAAGTCCTCTTCGTCCCTCATCCTCCTGCCCTGCTGTGGAACTGGAAGAACCATGATGGCATGGGCATAAGGCTGACCAAACACTATGTCTTCGGTGTTAACGTGATAGTGAGGTCGGGGAAGAGGAACTGTAGAGTGGCGTGGACTCTGTGAAGCGGGTGGCCTCCTCAAAGGGGATGGACTTCTTACAGGAAATGGGACCCATAGAGGGGATGGGCTCCTCAAAGGTGATGGGCCCCATATAGGGGATAGACCCCTCATAGGTGGGGATGGGCAGGGGATAGGGGATGGGCTTGACACCTCATGCTCACCACCATCACGCGCTTCATTTGGTCGCCCGGGCCTGTCGTCGTCGTCCTCGTGATCGCTGAGCTCTCTGCTGTAGTAGAGCTCGTCCTCCGGAAAAGTTTCTGCCGTCTCCCTCCGTCTCCCTGTGTCAAAAGAGATGAACAATCAATGTGACACATCTAATACCATCTGATAAAAGGAAGCAGAAACCTTTAGTTTAATAGCACAGTGTCTGTTTTGTACAGCAGGAAAATCTCCCTCTAAACCGGCTTTACACAAAAAGCATTTATTATACACTATAGTGATAAACAAAGCCTCGCTGTCCAGAATTTAAACAGCAACTTTATACTTTTGGTTAATCTGCACTGTACATTGCCACACGAGCTCTATTTATTTGTACTGATTGAGCTTTGCTCAGCTCGCTGCCTTTCCTAACAGCACCTATCAAACTCAGCTTTCACAACACATGACTGAAAAAAAAAAATCGCTCTTAGAAAAATCTTCAAAACATAAACAATTAAGAAATTTCATCCTTTTTTATTTCTTCTTGTGAGATATACATATATATATGTACAAAGACAAACTTAAGGAAAATTGGCCGCATATTTACAGATTCGAGTTTCCCGAGTCAATAACTCCTGAGTTCTTATTACACAAATAACACCTCTTTTCTATCGTAGTAATGTAGAGAGTCAGCTACAACCCAATTTTATTTGAAATAATTTTATTTGAAATAATAAACATAAACCAAGACAAAACAAAACTCACAGGCTCAACACACATTTAGACACATTAAGCCAGTTGGATTTTATAGTTTGTCTGTTAGGACTAATTATCTGTTGTAAGTAGTTAAAAACCCAATAGAAATATAGCAAATAACCAAGGGTAAAATAGCAATGTCAACACACTGATAGAAGCATCAATCATTGCATTTACATGCACTTACTCTTTTGTGGCTTTTTCCTCTCAGGCATATGTCTTAGTCCACCTGTGTGATAGAAGATTACAGTCCAGTCATATATCCAGTCAGAAAAAAATAAAAATAATAATTGACAAAAATGAGCGGGGCATGGTGGCTTAGTGGTTAGCACGTTCGCCTCACACCTCCAGGGTTGGGGGTTCGATTCCCGCCTCCACTTTGTGTGTGTGGAGTTTGCATGTTCTCCCCGTGCCTCGGGGGTTTCCTCTGTGTACTCTGGTTTCCCCCTTGTCCAAAGACATGCATGGTAGGTTGATTGGCATCTCGAAAATTGTCCGTAGTGTGTGAGTGAATGAGTGTGTGTGTGCTCTGTGATGGGTTGGCACTCCGACCAGGGTGTATCCTGCCTTGATGCCCAATGACGCCTGAGATAGGCACAGGCTCCCCGTGACCGGAGAAGTTCGGATAAGCGGTAGTGAATGAATGAATGAATGAATTTTTATTTATTTATGTATTTATTTTTGGCTACAATGATTGTTATTAATCTGTTCTGTTTCACAAATGGTGGTGGTAATTCACAGATGGAAAATGAAACTGTAAAACCTACATGTTCTGTAATGATGTGTGCTTTACACTTGTTTAAAGGTTTATGTTTATTGGAAACACCCAAGTACAAGTTTAAAACAAATTCCCTTCTTTTTTTAGTGGCAAGGAGTGGGCCCATTTCTGGCAGCCAAAGGATTCTCTCCAAATGAATGAAAATAAAGAAAATGTACAATTTTAACTCCAGTTTGGTTTCTGGTTACACTCTCACTGTCTTCCACTTCAAACTTGTCAGCTGACTGTTGGGGTTTTACTTCTTAAACCAATCATATTTTCGTCTCAACCCTCTTGAACCAAACGTGTCATAGTTGATAAAGTTTAAAGCTGTTCCTTAGCTGCTGTCAGTTGTCATTTCAGGCAAATCGACGTGACCCTCTTCCACCCCATTCACCTCCAGTCGTCATTGCATTCAGCTCCCATGGATTCTTCCACTGAGCTCCACATTCATCCAGATCTCAGCATTACTATTCAGCCCTGCATCACCACCATTGTCTAGACTCCATGCCAAAGAATATTGGTTTCAAATTATGCATCTTGTCAGTAAATTGTTATGATGACTCTTTAAGCCTTTAGTGAATAAATAGGCATTTGGTGTATTTTCATTTGTATCTTTGTCAAAGACCACAAATGCACTACAATAAACACTTGTAAAATATTATAATTTTTATTTTTGATGGTGTTAACTGTGTCTTATACTGTGGTTTTCTGGGGCTCTCTCACTCTGCCATGGGCCATGATGGTGTACAATGTGTCTTATACTGTGGTTTTTTGGGGCTCTCTCCCTCTGACATGGGCCATGATGGCGCTCCTGGGGAAACTCTTGCATACAGAAAAGTGTTGCATTGGTTGAAAGGTCAGTTTTGCCACTCGAGCAAAACAAATCTGTAAATGCGTCAATTGAGTCAACTTTTGTACCATTCATTTATGATGGTGTATGAATAGTGTCTGAAACCAGTTCTGAGACAAAGCGTATTCACATTCTCAGGGATACTGGCTCCGCTCAGTCCTTTATCTTGCAAAGTGTGTTGCCATTTTCTGAACAGTCTAGCTGTGGTTCTAGTGTATTAATTCGAGCAATTGAGCTCACTGTAATTAAAGCTCCTTTGCATCAAGTTTTCCTGCGTTCAGGAATTATTTCAGGCAATGTTAAACTGGCACTTCGTACACAATTACCTGCTCATTCTTAGGAATGATTTGGCAGTTAACAAAGTTTTCTGTCTGCCCGAGGTAATTGATGTCCCTGTTGCGTCTGATGGCGATGTTTTGTGTAAGGAATTTCCTGATGTGTTTGGCACATGTGTTGTTACTCGATCTCAAGCATGTAAATTTAGAGACACTGTAGATCTCTTAGATTCTTTTCTGTATGCTGAAAATTCAGATAGTGTAAAGGAAAATAAGGATACATGTGATGTAGAACTGCCAAATGTCGATTTACCAATTAGTAAACCAAGGTTGATTGAAGCTCAACGTACTGATCAAACTTTGAGTCGTTGCATAAAAGCTGCCGTCAAGTTGTCTGATTTGCCCGAGCACTCAGTGGCGTATTATTTTGAGGATGATGTTTTGATGCGTAAATGGTCTCCATGTCACGAAAAGAATGACTGGAACATTGTTTCTCAAGTAGTTGTTCCGAAACCTTACAGACAGCAAGTGCAGAGCGTAGCACATGATCACGAACTGTCTGGTCATTTGGGTGTTCGTAAAACTTACAATCAGCTGTTGAAATGTTTCTTTTGGCCTTCCATGAAGTCAGATGGGGCTAAATATTATAAATCTTGTCACGCATGTCAAATTGCTGGTAAGCCAAACCAAGTACTTCCTCCTGCACCGTTGAGGCCAATACCCGTGTTAGGAGAACCATCTGAGTGAATCTTGATTGACTGTGTAGGGTCATTACCAAAAACCAAGTCTGGTAATTCTTATCTTTTGACGCTAATGTGTGCATCTACTAGTTTTCCTGAGGCAATACCCTTACGTACTATCAAAGCTCATGCAATTTCCAAGGCAGTTGTCAGGTTTTGCACTACTTTTGGAATGCCCAAGTACATTCAGTCTGACCAAGGTACTAATTTTATGTCTAATGTGTTTGCCAAAGTAATGAAACAGTTGGCTATTAAACACAAAGTGTCCAGTGCATACATCCTCAATCACAAGGTGCCATTGAGCGAGTCCATCAAACCTTGTAGTCGATGCTCAGAACCTTTTGTGTAGAACATGAGAGGGAATGGGATGATCACGTCCCACTCTTGTTATTCGCAGTTCGAAACACGACACAAGCTTCTCTGGGATTTAGTTCTTCTGAATTGGTTTTTGGACACACTGTTCGGGGTCCCTTTAAAATTCTATCATCTAGTCATCCGTCACCCACTAGTAATGTTTTGGATTACGTCAGTGCATTTCGTGAACGCTTGCATTCAGTTTGGAAATTGGCACAAAAATCGCTCGGTTCTGTACAAAGCCAAATGAAAACTCACTACGATCAGAAAACAGCCACTCGATCATTTTTGTATGGAGATAAAGTTCTCGTGTTAATTCCAACGCCAGGTTCAGCGCTCCAAGCTAAATTCGCTGGTCCCTATGAGATCAAAGATAAACTTGGAGATACGGATTATGTTGTTGAAACCCCCAATCGTAAGAAAAAGACACGTATCTGTCACATTAATATGCTTAAAGCTTATGTGTCTCGTTCTGGGTTTTCACTTAACCTGCTTTCTGAAACAGGCCCCTGGAGTCTCGCGCATATTGATAGCGGATCCCTGATGCCCGCAAATTAGTTAAAATCTAGTGAAAATGAGTAGTGCTTCCTTTTTATCAGCTCGTTTGCACAATTCCGAAACATTGGCATATCTGTCAGAAAAGTTGTCACACTCGTCTGTATCTGCTCAATCAGATATTTCCACTCTTATTAAAAAGTACCCAACCTTGTATAATGACTTCCCTTCGATTACTCACATGATAACTCACGATATAGATGTTGGTTCATCTGCCCCAGTTAAGCAAAACGCTTATTGTGTAAACCCAATAAAGAGACAGTTAAAGAAGAAAGAAACACAGTACCTGTTATTACAGTACCTGTCACAGCACAATCTAGCTATTCCTAGTGCTAGTCCATGGTGTTCTCCATGTCTGCTCGTCCCTAAGCCAGACAGATCTTCCAGATTCTGTACTGATTATCGCAAGGTCAACTCTTTAACAAAAGCTGATTCTTTTCCACTTCCCCGCATGGAAGATTGTGTCAATCGAGTAGGGAATGCAAAGTTTGTGACTAAATTAGATCGGCTAAAAGGATATTGGCAGGTACCCCTGACTGATCGTGCATCAGAAATCTCTGCTTTTGCCACTCCTGATGTATTGTTTTTCAAGTCAGGAAGCTTTTATTGTCATTTCAACCATATATAGCTGTTGCAGTACATACTGTAGTGAAATGAGACAACGTTTCTCCAGGATCATGGAGAAACAAAGACAGGGCTAGGACTTAGTAAGTAGTCCTAGCCACATAAAGTGCAACTGTGCAACCTGGTGCAAACAGTGCAGGACAAGACAGACAAGACAGTGCAGGACAAGACAGTGCAGGACAAGACAGTGCAGGACAAAAGACAGTGCAGACAAAAGGTTACAAGACAATACAAAAAAGACAATACACAAAAGACAGTAAACAAAACAGCGCCGACCGACCAGTGTCAATACTGTATGGAAATACTGTAAGTTCAGACAATATTGCGTGCAGTAATACTAGAATGAACACAGTTTCTTAGCAGCAGGTCCCTGAGATAGTGTATAAGATTGTGCAAAAACAGCAACAACTGAAATATTGTACAGCATGAGCAAAATGACTGAAATGTTAGACAGTGTGTGCAAAGAGCAAAAAAGTGTGCAAAACAGCATGTAACCAGTTTGTAAACAGTAAGCATGTAAAAAGTCTGATGAATGTAAGCAGCATGTAAACAAGTTGATAGATGTATATTAGAAGTGTGTGTATGTGGTGTAGGTCTGTGCAGTCCATACAGATCATGTGCGTGTGTATGTTGTGCTCAGTACAGTTCAGTTCAGTTATTAAGGAGTCTGATGGCTTGTGGGAAGAAACTGTTGCACAGTCTGGTTGTGAGAGCCCGATGCTCCGTCGATGTTCAGCGGAGAGTGGTCGCTCTGTGCTCTTCTGAAGTCAACAACCATCTCTTTAGTTTTATCAACATTCAGAGACAGGTTGTTGGTTCTACACCAGGTAGTTAGCTGATGCACCTCCTCTCTGTATGCTGACTCGTCGTTCTTGCTGATGAGACCCACCACAGTCGTGTCACAGTCGGCGAACTTGATGATATGGTTTGATCTGTGCATTGCTGCACAGTCGTGAGTCAGCAGAGTGAACAGCAGTGGAGGGTGGTAACTGGATCTTGATGTGCCTCATGACGAGCTTCTTGAAGCACTTCATAACTATGGGTGTGAGTGCGACGGGACGATAGTCATTGAGGCAGGACACTTATGCAATATCGTGTTATGGCTTTTGGACTTCGTAATGCTGGAGCGACCTTTCAGAGATTAATGTCCAGTGTACTATCTAACGTGTTCATTTGCGAAGCTTATTTAGATGATGTGGTACTGTACAGTATGTTACAATGATTCGTGGGAGGATCATCTTAAAACTTTGGATGAGGTTTTCAAACGTTTGAGAGATGCAAATGTAGCAAAATGCGAGTTTGGTTGTGCATCAGTCACGCATTTGGGGAAAAGAGGTGGGAAATGGTGAAGTCTGTCCACTTAACTCAAAAATACAAGCCATTCATGATTTTCCTGTTCTAACCACCAAGAAGGAACTTTGTCATTTCCTTGGCATGATTGGTTATTATAGATGTTTTTGTAGAAATTTCTCAGTGGTAGCCAGTCCCCTAACTAGAATTTTGAGTAAAGCAGTTTCATTTAAGTGGTCTTCAGAATGTCAATCTGCCTATGAAGCTTTGAAAACTTTACTTTGTAGTGCCCCTGTACGTGCAGCACCTTCTTTTAAAAAAACATTCTTACTTGAAGTTGATGCTAGTGGTTCTGGCGTAGGTGCCGTTCTACTTCAGACTGCTGCAGATGGTTTGACTCACCCAGTTAGTTTCTTTTCAAAGACATTTCACAAACACCAAGTTAAACTACAGTACACTAGAGAAAGAGGCTCTCGCTTTAATTCTTGCCTTACAACATTTTGAGGTATACAGTATGTCAGTTCCAGCGCACAATCTGTTACCGTATATACCGTCCACAATCCTCTAGTGTTTTTGCAGCGGATGTCAAATGCAAATCATCACCTTATGCGTTGGTCTCTAATCTGTCAAAGTTACAATCTAGTGATCTGTCAAAAGAAAGGTATTGACAGTGTAATTGCTGACACCCTATCCCGCATTCATCATGAAAACAAGGATGTTTTATTTTAAGTGTGGGGGTGTTATGACCAGTCTTTTGTTTTATTTTTGTGCTGCCCTCTGGTGTTTTCTTGTACCTGTCATGTGTTTTCAGGAAGGCGGTTCCTGGAGTTAATAGGAAAAATGCTCCGATTGGTGTGAACCCATTCCAGTAATTTTTTTTGTCCTGTCTTAGAGAGATAGTTTGTGTTCATAGTGTGTTGAGCCTGTGAGTCTTGTTTTGTTTTGGTTTATGTGGTAGATTTGTTTGTGATTGACCCATGCCTGATATAGACCAAGATTACGGACTCTGTTTTTGACTTGTTAGCCAGCCGATTTCATTCAAGATATGTAGGGGAAGCGACGCCAGTTATTTTGGAAACCTAAAATAACTGTATTTTAAAAATACCTAAAATAAATGTATTTTATTTTCTTTCATTTTTTGGTTTAGTAAGAGAGAGGTGTTTGTGGAAGATTGTTCTGTTTATTATTTTGGCCTTGTCCTCCCCTGAAGCCTAAATTCCTTGTCAACCCTTGAATAAAAGATTGTGAATTATAACATCTCTGTATAAAGACATTCATTTACCCATTCTGTTGCGACTAACCCCTAGACAGTCGTAACACCACCATTGTCTAGACTCCATGCCAAAGAATATTGGTTTCAAATTATGCATCTTGTCAGTAAATTGTTATGATGACTCTTTAAGCCTTGAGTGAATAAATAGGCATTTGGTGTATTTTCATTTGTATTTTTGTCAAAGACCACAAATGAACTACAATAAACACTTGTAAAATATTATAATTTTTGTTTTTGATGGTGTTAACTGTGTCTTATACTGTGGTTTTCTGGGGCTCTCTCCCTCTGCCATGGGCCATGATGGTGTAAAATGTGTCTTATTACACAAAACACAAGCTGGTGGTGAAAATTGAAGCCAATATTTATTCTCGTACAGAATTGTCTTTGTACATATTTATGTATATCTCACAAGGAGAAATAAAAAAAGGATGAAATTCCTTAATTGTTTATGTTTTGAAGATATTTCTGAGAACGATTTTTCATTTGTTGTGAAAGCTGAGTTTGAAAGGTGCTGTTAGGAAAGGCAGCGAGCTGAGTATATTTGTCTGAAAAGGTTCATCTCTGTTTCTGGGATTTTTATTTTTATTTTTAGTATTTCACAAAGAGGGGGGCACGGTGGCTTAGTGGTTAGCACGTTCCCCTCACACCTCCAGGGTCGGGGTTCGATTCCCGCCTCCACCTTGTATGTGTGGAGTTTGCATGTTCTCCCCGTGCCTCGGGGGTTTCCTCCGGCTGTTTCTCGGATCCTCCAGGTGTCGTTCCCCAATGAGCAGGAAGTCAAATGAGCAGGAAGCCATTCACAAATAAATACAATTAAATATATATTTATAAATATTTTTTTTATTTGCAAATCCCATTTTATTTATTTGGGAATTTGATTTCTTTTTGTGAAATTTGTAACATATATTTACGGTTTGCTTATTGTGCATTTGTTGATTTAAAATATATTTGTGAAACTCTTTATATTTATTTGTGGATCATAGTATATTTGTTCAGAATAACGAAACAATTCTGACCCCATAGCTGAGCAAAGCTCAATCAGTACAAATAAATAGAGCTCGTGTGGCAATGTACAGTGCAGATTAACCAAAAGTATAAAGTTGCTGTTTAAATTCTGGACAGCGAGGCTTTGTTTATCACTGTAGTGTATAATAAATGCTTTTTGTGTAAAGCCGGTTTAGAGGGAGATTTTCCTGCTGTACAAAACAGAGACTGTGCTATTAAACTAAAGGTTTCTGCTTCCTTTTATCAGATGGTATTAGATGTGTCGCATTGATTGTTCATCTCTTTTGACACAGGGAGACGGAGGGAGACGGCAGAAACTTTCCCGGAGGACGAGCTCTATTACAGCAGAGAGCTCAGCGATTACGAGGACGACGACGATGGGGAGGTGGAATTTATCAGTAGGCCCGTCCAAATCTCTGTTAGGATGATTTCGGCTTTAATGAGAGAGATGTAAATTTAGTACATAGTCTTCACCTCATATCCATCACCTCATGTTCTTCACTAGAGGTATAATATCTGTATTTAGTATATTTTATTGTTGTAGATATGTAAATATGTATATATTATTTTATATTATTAGGATTTTAAGATTGTTGTAAATGTAGTGCACCCCTAACTCCCTGAACCACCACTAACCCCCCTCTCAGCGTCTTCTAAACCCCCAGTACCCATCATCCACACCACTAAAGTACAGTTTGTTAATGCATTTATACCACCGCACTTTGCCAATGATAGCATTACTCTGTGAGTAATTATTCTGGAATAATAAATATTAACAATAAAATTAACCATAAATAAATTACAGCTGGAACTGTCCATTCTACTAAAATAATACTAATAAAATAGTCTTGAAATAATTAAACATGCTACTAAAATAATAGTAATAAAATAGTCTTGAAATAATTAAAAATAAAGCACAACTTATTCCAATTACATTTGAGCATTCGTTTTGGTATAAATGTATTAATATCTGTACTAAGTTTACCGTTTATAAATAGCGTTTTAAAAAATAAGCTTTTATATTATAATATTTATATTTATTTAATATATAATTATAATATATAATTATATAATATATAATTATACATAATATTTACGCTTTTTAAATAATAAATAAATTATTTATTTTTCTTCAGCACTCATGTCTCAAGTGTCTCTTGTTCACTTCATATTCTTCACAAGAGGTATAATATATGTAGTAAGTTTCTTGTGTTGTTGTAGATATGTAAATATGTATATATGTATATTTTTAGGATTTTAAGACGAGAATCATAAGTTTCAAATAATTTTAAGATGAATATCATACAGTTTAAATATATATTTTTAGGATTTTAAGAAGAAAATGTCATTTATAAACATCTGTACAAATTTTACAGTTTATAAATAGCTTTTTAAATAATCAATAAATTATATTTGTTCAACACTCATGTCTCAAGTGACTCTTTCTTGTAAAACATCATAAGCATTTCTCTTCGGTTTCTCCTATAATTACACTGTAGAAATTGTCCATCCGCTGAAACCTCTGTGTTCAGAAGTAATTACACTTTTTTTCCTCTAACAAGCAAATACATTTCTGCCAGCAGTCTGAACCTGTTAAATCTGTAATAATCTGGTGTTGTACAGACACCAAACTGATAACAAGTGAATCTCAAGATGCAATTTTACTATTACATGTGAAGTTAATTCTCACAAGTGTTTACAGCATGTTGGTCAAATAATTAATTTACAGATGAGACCTTGGAGCTAACGCACCATGAGGAAGTAATTTCTACGTTCTTCTATGTTTCATGCTAAGTTCTATATCAGCTCTGAATATAGAAGAAATGCTATCAGATGGATGCTGTGGTCAGACAGATGAAGGGTTTTATGTACCAGTGTAGTGGAAATTTTTTTATATAACGTTATGTGCTTTTACAGTATTCTGTGTGAAAGACTCATGAGAAAGAACAAGAGGTCCTTATTCCAACTGTTATGGGAACATTAAGGGAGTTTGTGTGCAGGTGTTTGATAAGAACTGAAAATGGTGTGTGGCCTTGTTGAGGTGATTACTCAAAGGGATACATCTTCAGTAACCAGGGAGGGTGTATGAAAACACACACACACACACACACACACACACACACACACACACACACACACACACACACACACACACACACACACCTGTGGTACAAATGGAGAGCTAAGACAGTAGTTTTTGCCTCTTCACTGTGTATAACTTTGCACTGTATGGAAGACGCCTTTCGTTGAAGCAAAATAAAATTCTATCTTTACTTCTTTTGCTTTTACTGTCACCTCTGAGTCTGAGTGTATTTTATACATACAGATCAAAACTGCCACCACAGTATATTAAACCAATTTCTATTTATAAAATGTGTAGTATATTAGTGCTAAATTATATTGTTGCACATATTTATGCATTGTTGTAAACATGTATAGGATTTGTATAGGTTTCTTAAGCCTTATTATACACAGAATACAAATATTAAACATCTATGGTAAATATATAAAGACATTTTGAAGAACGTTGGCTGCAATACCTAAAGCGACCATTTGGTGGCACTAACACCACTGGAAAATAAATCAGATTACTGACAAATAATATTACACACATTTCGACAACTTAAAACAACTTTTGCATAACAGAACACTCCCCACCTGCCATGATTAAACACCATAAATTAACTTAAAGATAACAAACCTTTGTTATAAAGGCACTAATACAACAACCTCTGTGATTGGCTTAGTTAGGACTTTGGTACCATCTGATTTGGCAACCTTAAACTCCACTGTGCATTCTTTACCATTATTAGATGGAAACACCTGTGTTATGAGTCCAAGAGGCCATTCGTTTCTGGGTATTTGACTGTCCTTGAGTACAGCCATACTCCCTGGGGTTACATTTGGTTGGTTTAACTGCCACTTGCGCCATGGTTGTAGTGTGGGCAAGAACTCTTTCCTCCACCTGTCCCAGAAGGTGTTTGACAGGTGCTGGACCTGGCGCCACTGATGATTGTAAAGGTTCGAAACTGAGAAATTGCCTGCTGGCCCTTGAGGTGAGGTCCCTTTTTGAGTGAGCAGAGTTGCTGGGGTCAAAATTAGTGGGTCATAGTCTTATTCATTGTCTTGTTCATAGTCCATTGAAACAGGTACAGGAGGCTTGGAGTTGGAGGAGGAGGTGGAGGAGGAGGAGGAGGAGGAGGAGGTGGAGGAGGAGGAGTTGGAGGAGGAGGTGGAGTAGGAGGAGTTGGATTATTGTGGTTTTGTCATCGTTCTGGTATTGACTTCTGCCTGTTTTTTGACTCTGAGCTTGGTTTACCCTTGGATTTGTTGCTGTGTTACACTTTGTGTATATATACATTTATTTCACTGTAAAATTTGTCACTGTTTCACTGGCAGTAGGGGTGTAGCTGCCTTTTTTCTTTGGGAGTGGGTTCCTTTTTCCCCTGTGTGTTTTGGTAGGGAGTTAGGGAAGATCCACTGTATTTTTCTTTTCTTTGCTTTCAGGTAAGGATAGTTATTTAACTATTAGACCTTTTTTGTTTGTTATTTTGGCCTTGGCCCGATTGAAGAGACGCCTGTGTACTGTTGGCTGTATGTATCATTATTTGTTTGTAAATACACTTACCTAGAAATTCTACTTTGTGTGGTTTCTTTTGGTATTTATAAAGGTATCCATTCACTGAATCCCGAGCTATAACGTTGTGCAGCCCAACCCTAGACTGGGTTGTAACAGATTTGGGGGCTCGTCCGGGATATATTTATATTCAGTGTATAGTGTGTGGGTATATTGTGTCTGTGTGGATAATGGCATTTGACTTAATCACGTTTACACTGTGTCCTTCGTTGGAAGCTTTTGATAAGTGCAGGAAAGATGATCTGCTCCTGATTGCTGATTTTTTTCAATGTGTCAGTTTGCCGGACAGCTAGCAAAAAGGTAGTCAAAGCGGATCTATATGAGGCACTTGTGGCTCAACAGGTCCTACCTGAGCGGGAAGCGCTCCCGGAAAGCACCGTACCACCTACCCAACCTCTCCAGGTTCCCAGCAGAGCGGAGGCTATGACAGAGCTGGAGGAGGCTGAGGTAAGTCTGGCACAGCCTCAAGCTGGTGTGGCAGATCCAGGTTGGCAGCTTGCTCTAAAGGAGCTTGAAGTGGAGATTAAGAGGCAAGAGTACAAAACGCAGCTTTTGAGAGTTCGTGAACGGGAGTTGTATATTGAAGGGAAAAAGCTTGACCTGGCAGCTCAGCGGCAGAAGCCGGTGCCGCTGCCACGGAAGTTCAGCTCCTCAACACCAACCTCCCCGTCTCCCATTGCCTCTGAATGCTCCAGGCCACCGCCCGCTCCAGCCAAGTCCTCATCAGTAAGTCCGTTTGCCTTTGATGTTGGCCGACATATTGGTTTAGTGCCTGTGTTCCGTGAAGATGAGGTTGATGCCTACTTTGCAGTTTTTGAGAGAATAGCCACTACATTGAACTGGCCAGAAAGTTTATGGACATTGTTGCTACAATGTAAACTGTCAGGTAAGGCACAGGAGGCATGTTCTGCCCTCACTCTTGAGCAGAGTTTAAATTATGACTGTTAAAGCGACAGTGCTCCGTGCATATGAGCGTGTGCCGGAAGCCTACAGACACAACTTTAGGAACACTGTTAAGTCTCCTCACCAGAGTTCTGTGGAGTTTGCACGTGAAAAAGCCACACTGCTCGATAAATGGTGTTCAGCTAGTGGGGTAAGAGATTTTGACCAGCTTAAAGAGTTGATATTGTTGGAAGAATTTAAGTCATGTCTGCCAGAACAGTTGGTAGTACATTTAAATGAACAGAAAATAAAAAAACCCTGTCTAAAGCTGCTATATTTTCAGATGAGTTTGTATTAACTCATAAGGTTGTGTTTAGTCCATCCTCATCTCGCAAAGATGCATCTGCACGTTCCTTTAAGCCTACAAATAAAACTGGAACCTGGCTAATCCCTCAGCTGGGTCTCGTACTTTGTTTCTATTGTCATGAGCTGGGACATATCATTGCTAACTGTCCCGTAATCAAGCGGAAGCAAACTAAGCAGCCGGCGGAGATTAAAAAGGTTAATGCATTAGCGGTTTCAAAAGCCATCTCTGAGAGTCACTGCATCATTGAGCCAATGTTTAGATCTTTTGTATGTTCAGGTTATGTCTCATTAGGTACTGATGATATAAAACAGCCTGTAAGAGTACTGAGAGATACTGGTTCGGCACAGACGTGTGTTAGAAAGTACTCTACTGTTTACTGTTTTTGCCTCGTATGCAGGTAGTGATGTCTTAATTCAAGGTATTGGTATGGAGGTAATTCGTGTCCCATTACATCATGTATATTTGGAAACTGACAATTTCTCTGGACTGGTTAAGGTAGCTGTGCGCCCAGAGCTACCAGTTGCAGGAGTTTCAGTCATTCTAGGCAATGACATAGCTGGAAATAGCGTTTTCGTTTTACCTGAAGTAGTTTCTGAACCAGTGACTGATACTTCTCAAGTTATTGACCAGTATTCTTCTCTGTTCCCTGTTTGTGTCTTGACATGGGCCCAGCAAAATAAGTTTGGTGATTTAGTTGATTTGTCATTGTCCTTCCTACCTCAGGAGGAACCTTGTAAAGAAGTTAGTGACAACATTGAGATGACAAATGAGAGAAATATCTATCCTGGCCCTGAGGTAGATTTGCCCATGTCTCGGGATCAGTTAATGTCTGCTCAGCAATCCGACCCTTCAATAGGACAGTGTTTTGAGTCTGTCTATAATCACGCTGATGTTCAGCAGTGTCAGACCAGGTATTTTGTGGAAAATGGAGTGTTGGGGGATGTTCTGAACTGTGCAGCATACTTGGATGATGTGGTTGTCTCTTCAGATACTTGGAAGCAACATCTTAACCACTTAGAACTCGTTTTTACAAACACATCCTTAGTTCTGAACTTGGATAAATGTGAGTTTGGTAAAGTAGTTGTCTCCTATGTCTCCTGTGATTGATATAAATAAAATTTTAATATGGCATGTCGTTGACTTGACATTCTGTTCTTAGAAAACAATAATTAACATTAACTACTAGGCATGTCCAGATATTTGTCATCTGGAAATGTTTTTGTACTGTTTATGATAAAGTTATGGAAAATAACTGCTCAGTGCTGGAAAACAAACAACTCTGTTAATGCTAACTTAACTCTATATAAACTATATAACACATAGGCCTATTAGTTACTAGCCTAAACTGGACGGAGACACGGAGCGCCCTGTAACTCGCTGACCTGCCTGCGTTCACAATTCACACGGTGCAGATGGGTGACTACACTGTCTGTCTGGTCCAGTGGCGGTTCTAGGATTTTTCTGTAACAGGGGCCATTAAGGGGCCACATGTTACATTCAGGGGCCAAGTACAGGGTATATTCAAGCACCCAAAATAATTTATTCAATACGGTGCAAATACATTTCGGCAGTCATTCCTTTTTCAAACGCTCGAGTGCTGCCAATTGTTTGGTGGTGGAATTGCATCTGTGATCGTTTAGAAAAATTCTCCGGTTGCTCTTCTCGTCGACGATTGATGGAACGGGGGCCAATCAGGGGCCAATCAGATTTCAGCAGGGGCCAGGGCCCCTGTGGCCCTGCCTCTAGAACCGCCCCTGGTCTGATCTCTCTGCGCGTTGCTTTGCGAGATCATGCGGCGCGATTATTTTTTTTCCCTCACTGCTGCACGAGTCTGCGTGAGAATATGGGGGTGTGGCGTGAGAGCGTGAGAATTGGGTCCATTGCGTGAGTCTCAGGCTGAATGCGTGAGAGTTGGCAGCCTTGCACATTGCTCCCCACTCTACTCCTGACAAGCACCTTAATACATTTATTCCTTTTTTGCTTTTTTCAGTTTCTGAATGTGTTATAAAATTTAATTTAGAGTCCAATCCTTACTACCTTTACTTGTTCCAACTTATGCCCGTACATTTCAATATTCACGCTTGGAGTGTTCTTCTTTTCAAAAGGACATCAACACAGCATGTAGCTCATTCTTTACCATTGTAACATATCTAGTAATATCATAAGTAAATAATAGAGTATATAGAGTAATAGAGTAACCCTAGTATGGGTGAGTTTGACTAAATTTAGCAGAATAAATCAACTGCTTAATAGAAATATCATGGCTTAAATCAAGGGTCTAGCACTAAATCTTAAGGAAATCATGAGGTAGAAAAAAATGCTGTAATTATTGCCTAGTTTATTCCATAGGTTGTAAAATTGTCATGACTAATATATTTAAGTTTGTGGACTTCACCCTGATCTTCACACCCATGTGTATTCCATATGTACAGGATGTCCTGGTATGAAACCAAAAGGGTCACGATAGGTTCCAGCATAACAATGAGCACCATGACGTCATGGTGTGTTAAGCTCAGAATGGAAGAACTTGTGTCCTGCACTGAACCCTGACTCTGACTCAACCCCACTGAACACCTTCGAGATGAACTGGAACACTGACTGAACCTCAGATCTTCTCACTCTTACATCATCAGTGTCTGGTCCAACATTTAGTGAAAAGCCTTCCCAGAAGAGTGGAGGTTATTATAACAGAAAAGAGAGGACAAAGAAGATGGTGTATGTTTGTAATTCTGTCTCAAAATACACTGGATTGGAGTGAAGAGAGGATGAAGAGTATAAAATATATGAATGTATACATGAAACATGCCGTAACTATTTACATTGAAAGATTTTATGTGTATTAAATGGTGCTTTTTTAAGTGAATAAAGCATCTTAATAATCATGGGAGTAAAATATTCTGCAAAAAAAAAAAACGACCTTTACCTTTTGTTTAATGTGATAATTCTAGAGATGTTCTTTATATCCTTAAATGAATCCTGCTACTGAACAAATCTATTAGACCAACACAAACTAATAATCGTTCTTAACATTAATAAATAATGGACAGATTCTCAGTTATTGTCCAAAATCCAAGCATCTACAGAATATTATGTAAACATTTCCTTTCACATTTAGATATCCAAGACCTTAAGATATAAATCCCCCAAAGTTCCAGAAATACAGTATATAAATTCTCCCTACCTTCAGTAACATTACAAATCAATAGAAATAAAAATAAAACTCAGATACATCAGACATTTTTTGTTATGTAAAACACATTTATTTATCTATAACGATGACACTATTATTATTCATATTATAATTATTGTGGACAAATTATATATACATTTCTACAGTAGTAACTGTTCTTCTAGTGCAATATGATTATTCATATGAATAAATGTTAAAGAGCACATGTTAAGTGATAAGGGATTGTTTGCATATTATATTAACACAAAAATCTGCACAAAATTATAGATCTGCTTTTGCTATTATAGACTAGCATCTAAAATTGGAAATGAACACACGAGTCTCCTACAAAGAGCCACACAGCGGTAAGTGTAGCTCATCTCACCATCACACCAATGTTTTATAGACATTATCACAAGACAATTTTGCAATTTAGATATGTTTAATGACTTATGTTCTATTTGTCTAGACATAAAGGTAACAAAAAAATGGTCAGTTACAGGAGTGTGTACGAGGGCTGGTTATTAATATAGTGATGAAGTATAGAAGAGAGAAGAATACAGATGTAGCTGAAATCCATGTATTCCATGTAACGTCCATGTACAACCTTGCTATTTTAAATATGTACATTAAAAAATTACAATAAAATAAAAAAAAAAAATTAAAAATAAGGCAACTGCTGCTTAAAATTATAACTAAGACAAAATTTCTTCACAATTGTTGACGTCGATATATTAACTTATTCTCTTCAAGCTCTAGCTGTTTATTTCACTGATAGTTGAAGACAGCAGGTGACACAGGTATAAACACAGACAGTGTGAAGTGATAGACCATTATTTATAGTGTTGTTTAGAAATTGCATGCATGTATTTACTTTGATAATCTGCCCATAGTATAAGATTTCAGATAAAGCTAGTGTTTCTGGCCAAGATTTGGTCCTGTATTTATCAAAAAAAAAAAAAAAAAAAACAACTAATAAACATTGTGCTCTTGTCTGTAGACTACAGTCTCTCTTTAATCCTGTTCTAATCTACTGTGCATTTCTTATAAATCCAACACGTTAAGTTAATAGTTGTTCTAGTGAATGTTGCTGTTGATGTCAATGCCAGTGAGAATCTAGCAGGCAAAGCAAGCTGCTGTTCAAGCCCAGACCTGCGAAGGCAGAGGAAGAGTGTGAAATCTGGCTGATGTTGCTGTGGCACACATTCAAATAGATCAGAAGTTAAAACGGCAACTTTGCTCATGTTGTAGCAGTAATAGTGTCTGTGCCATAACTGCTCTTTCAGCCTGATTCAGAGACTGAATTACAGTCCAATTCAACCAGAGGGAGAAGATTTAGAGAACAAATACATTTTAATCATGTAAATGCTCAAAAATTAACTAATTAAGGGAACTTTCTTGTTCTTGGAGGCTTGTACTCTGTGTTAAAGCACTTTATATACAAGCTTCCATTCATTGTTCGCTTACAGTTAAATATAAAATAAAACATCTGGAATATACTCTACTCCTTTACCCGTAAAGTGTGGTCCCAGGACCCTGAGCAGAAGGATGTCCCATCTGGAGAGATGCGAAGAGTACTGACTCGGTTCTCGTGTCCGAACAAAATGGATACGCGGGTCCCCTTCAGAACGTCCCACACGTTGATGGTGTAATCGTTGTAGCCACCAAACAGTAGTCTGCCTGCAAGACAACACGCATCAATGCTAGATTGTGTAAATGTAAGTCACTGTGAGGAAACGTTCATTTTAGTGACTCTTAATTTAATACACTGCACCATTTACATTGAACAAAATGTAGAAAAGGACTGTGACACCTATTTAAATAATCACTGAAAGGTTTTTGCCTTCCTCATTATATGTTCATTTTGTGATGCCAAGGATGTAAAATTAGATCACATTTCTATTTCTGGCATTTAGCAGACACCCTTATCCATAGTGACCTTTTTTTTTTTAATTATACAACTGCCTTGATGCCCGATGATGCCTGAGATCGGCACAGGCTCCCCATGACCCGAGGTAGTTCGGATAAGCGGTAAAAAATGAGTGAGTGAGTGAGAGAATTTATACAACTCAGCAATTGAGGGTTAGGGGCCTTGCTCAGGGGCCCAGCAGTGGTAGCTTGGTGGACCTGGGATTTGAACTCATGACTTTCCGATCAGTAATCCAACACCTTTGCCACTGAGCTACCACATCCCCACTACTGTGTTCTTTTTCTGTAAAAAGGAAAAGGTTGCTGTGCGTGCAATATCCGTGTAATCATGCAGTGAACATGTTGTCTAGTGCACAAGTGTTAAACGCAGCACTTACCACTGAGAGAGAAATCTACACTAGAAGCTCCAAATATGATGCTCTCCTTGGAATAAATGGCCACTTCTCTGTCGGCCCTCAGATCGTACAGACGGCACTGACGACAGTAAATCAGAATGATAATAGATTGTAATCCTTACAATCAAAATGACTGCTTTTATACATCAGTTTGTTAGGCAGTGTTAGGACTAGTAAGTTTTTTTGCAAAGCACCGTTTTGAATAAATATTTATTCTTTTTTAATTCAGAACACAGAACACATCATATGACCAGATTCAGTTTCTGTGTTGATTTGCTGTATATTTGTCATCATATTTGTATGTATTTGTATTTGTATATTTGTCATCATTCTTGTTGATACGTTTGTCTACAGACTAATCTGAATGTTCTGGCAGATTCAACCAGATTTCAGGCCACAAAAACAGCCACTAAGCTCGATGATCAATGAATCAATAATCTGGCATTCTAGTGGGATTCTCTGTTTATCACCCAACAGTGAAAACAGTCTCAGTGTTGTTCATGGCCAAAAGGATGAACACAACATTAACATAACACAAGCTCAGGAGATTCTGCATTTTGCATGTGTCTTCTTTGTCATGTGGGTGATGTCTACTAGATGATATCACACTGAAAAAAATACACTGTAATGTTTTATTTATTTTTTTTAAAAAAGGAGAAAACTCACAGTAGCATCATCTGAACCAGAGGCAAATGCGTCTCCACTTGGATAGTATCTATTGCAAAAAAAATAAAAGCTTTTCTTTAGAAGCAGTGTGAATACCTTTCTTTACGTGGAGAGAAAGAAGGTGAACTCACCGCACACTGTTAATATCTGACTCATGGGTTTCAAATGACTGGATGCATTGTCCTGTGCGCATGTCCCATACATTTGCCTTCTTATCACAGCCCTGAGATATTGGTAGAAAAATGAAAAAGGGCCATTACACAATCACAATATGATTGTGGGGGAGAGGGGAGAGAGAGAGAGAGAGAGAGAGAGAGAGAGACTGAGGGGGGAGAGAGAGAAAGAGAGAGAGAGGGGAGGGAGAGAGAGAGAGAGAGAGAGAGAGAGAGAGAGAGAGAGAGAGAGAGAGAGAGAGAGAGAGAGAGAGAGATAACAGTAAGAGTGATGAATGTGTTTCTGATGTATTTTGGAAATCTAACCCCAGAGACAAAGGTGTTGCCAGTCTCAGAGGGAGCGAGGTCCAGGCAAAGCACATCAGCTGCATGACCATGAAAACTCTGGAGCAGCTGCCCACTTTCCACATCCCACAATGCACACGTTCCATCACCACTCGATGTCAGGATCTGAAATAAAAAAAAAGCCATAGCAATTACTTACATGCAGAAAACCAACTCTTTAATAGCAGGTTCATATCTCAGCATGTTTAAAATGCAGCATTATAGAAGTATTATGAATTATATAAATTCATAAATAAATTATTTCTTTTTACAGTTTTGGCTGTAAATGATTCTATAGTATTATAAATGCTGCTTTACATAGGACCAGATTCATTTTATTCAGTGCCAAATTAAAAAACAAAACAAAGGAAAAAGACAAATATTTTGGACCTGCATGTCTGAGTTGGTGAAGCTGCAGGCAGACAAGTAATTGGTGTGCATTGCTACTGACTTCTTCTTCGCTGCCAGGTTCTCGTTCTTATCCAGAGATAGTGGGTACACAGAACACTTGTTGTCAAGTCCACTGCAATACACAAACAACTCGCTTTAGAAGGTTTTCCACCTTAAAAATAAGGAAATATCTCAGCTAATTATCTTCATAGCTGGAACAACTGGCCCTACTGGAACACTTTAAATTAATTTATTAAATCGATGATTTGTTTACAAAAAGCCCTAAAGGGGTCCAGGTCCTTACCCACATGCTACTGCACATCCAGAAGGGGCATACGCACAGGCCATCACCCATGTACATGGCATGGTTACCGCATGCTCCTATGAAAAATAAAAGTAGTAATCCGCTAAATATCTGTGGCTGTTAACTGCTGAGAAATTCTTCAAGCATTGAATCACAATACTGAGTAGGAAAGCCTAATATTAGTATTAAACTAAAGAAACAAGAATAAAGATTAAAGATTAGGAGTAGATCAGCCTTAAATTATTGTAAATCAGGCAGATTTAATCATTGTTAAAATATTTTTACATCAGTCTCTAATGGAACAAACAAATGAATTATTGAGGAGTTGAAAGACTTGGTGTAATTCATGTACCTTGTTGGTTGTAAACGCATCCCACACAATCACCTTTCCATCCTAGAAGATAAAAAGTGTACGTAACGTATAGACATCCTAAAAGCATAAAACACGCTCATATAATCTATTAATAATAAGTCCAATATGTGGTAATAGGCCTTTTTGTTTGCAGAAATGATTGAGGGATCACAGACAGCTCTCAACTTGCAGTCAGGCTGCAGCAATTAGCCTGCTGATAATGACACTTCCTGTGGAGCAAGAATCCGAAATGGCTTCCTGTAGGACCCTATAGTGCACTATATATGATGTAGAAGCCATTTATTCCTGCCATATGGAGAGTTAAATGCTGGACTAGGATTTATTTTTGTACCTGGGACGAGCTCACAATTCTCCTCTTGTCTTTACACCAGTCCATGCAAAGCACTTTATTGCCATGTCCTTTCAGAGTTCTCCTTGTCTTCATGACGAATTGGCCCAGAGACTCCACCTTCTCTGCCACCTGGTGCACTGGGTAAGGAAGCAGGTGTTAAATACACTGCAGTTTATGCTTCCCTTAATTGATGTGAGCTTGAAAACCTGCTGTCCAAATATATTTATGCTCCACTCAGACTCAACTGTCACTAAGCATGCTTACTGCTAAGCTTAGGAAAATAATATAATGTATAAAAAGGGTAAAGGAATATTTTGTGTGATTTTAATGTCACAAAGCTATTGCCAATGGCTGGGACATTCTACCATCACAGTGGGTTGATTAGCTGTATTTACAGGGTTAATTATTTCTTTTTTACAGAGCTGACTAGTTTGTTTCTTGTTTGTGTTTTTCTATCAGTGTTTAATTGTTTTACAAGGTTACATGGTTGTTTGTTACAGGGTAGTTTAGTTGATTTTAAAGGGCTTTTAGGCTAATATTGGACATTATTTATTAAAGGATGTCGTAGAATGTAGGAAACCATGTATCACTTTCAGCATCATGACAAACACATTATTATAATAAAGAAATTCTTTTTATTCAATTATTATTCTTAGCTAGAATCTTACAAACAGTGTACCAGCTGAACCAAGTCAAAGAAAGCTGACAGTATTTGGACATTATTGCAAATAGTTAAGAGGACACATTTTTTATTTGGTCATGCTGTTAGAAAGGATCTAGAGAATGAAACATCCTGTTTATCTTTTGATATACAGTTTTTACATTTTACTGAGTAAATGGGTTTCATTATCAGGATTGCACAAATACACTGAGATATAAGAAATGCAGAATCATTATATGCATTATAATGCAATGTCCCTTAATGACAATGCTACTTTAAAGCTACAGTTAAAGCTCAATCTGACTATACTGTACATTTTTTTTTATTTTATTTGGCATGGAGAATGAAAAAACAGCCTGTTTGAGGGGAACCCGTAATGTCATTGATATTAAAGATTTGTGCAAAAAATGCTGTAATAAATTAATATTTGGTCTTAAATTTTCTTTGGGAATTTTGCAAATTGTATTTTACTTTTTTGCATTATGTCTGAGCAGCTGTCTGTTATTTCAATTTTTTACATTTTTCAGTAACATAGTGTTTAATAGTAAAAGAACAGCATTGTATGTATATATTTAAAAGTTTTTGTTATTTTATTTGTATTTTGCAATAGGATCACAGTTGCATTATATATAAACAGTGTACTGTATATATTATGTGCATGCATTCATGATGGGACAAAAAAGCTTTTAAGATAAATCCGTTGCCTTAATACTTAAACCTTAAAACATCTAAACTAGAAATCTGAACATATCACTCATTACTCATTATAGCACTTTAGTCCCAACTAAACACTACACTAACATGCAGCAGTACCAGAGTTCTAGAAGCACAGTGTTTTTATAATAAATATACTCCCCCCCCCACCCCCACCCCCAAAACACACACATACCCCCTTATGCACAGTATTAGACGCGTTATTACGTGTAGCTCATGTTCACAGTACTGATGCTGTACAGGCGCTATAAATAACACCAGGCTCAGTAATGTGGCCTATAAAGAGACGATTTTCTTCCCATCAAAACATTTTTGACACAAATTAATGTTCCTTTATCTGTTAAGGAAATACTGGACTAAGACCCAGGGACGTGATGGAGTGCATGTGTGTGCTGATGGTCTCATGATCGAGTGCATATGTGTGCTGATGGTCTCATGATCGAGTGCATATGTGTGCTGATGGTCTCGTACTCACACTCCACATCATGCAGCTTGGCCCGCTCCTCTTCCAGCTTCGACTTCAGCGTCTCAGACTCGGATTTCAGCTTCGCTACGGTTTCATTCGGCTGCACTTCCTGAGCAGCCATGTTTACCTCCTGGATGAGATGTTTACCTCCTGGATGAGATGTTTACCTCCTGGATGAGACGTTGACCTGAGCAAAGCGCGTTATTTTCACTAGTAGTATTATATTTAATATATATCCCGAACACGACCTGATGGAGCTTTATGACAGGATGCAATAGAGCGCGAGAGGCGGATGCAGCTGATGTGACGTCATGGGAAAGATAACCTGTTTCCAGCATCCTGAGAGGCGCTCGCGCTCGCCATAACACCCGGAATACATCAGTATACTAAAAGAGCATTTACATTTAAATAGCCATCCTTCCTGTACCACGACTCCTGATTCACCATTTTTAGAATACTTGTGATTTACTGTATACACGCTGTTATTGTTTAATAATATACACAATAACTGCGTCCTCAGAGGCTTGACTGAGATGTGATGAATATTTATGGGTTGTAATGGTGGAAGGTAGTAAAGGGATTCAAGCAGAAGCAACATCTGATTTATTTTATACAGTGTGCAAGTTATTTTATTAGCCAAAACGTTTTAAATGCTTTATAAATAATGTAACACAAGTAAAGTCGAAGTGTCTAACACTTTCATGTAGTTAAAAATGGTTCAAGAGACTACATTAAATCATAATAATATATCATAATCCATAATACACAATATGGACAATACTATGTGGACACCGTAGCGTTACAATTTCCCTTCACTGGAAATAAGAGGCTCAAACCCTGTTCCAGCATGACAGTTCATCTGTGCACAAAGCGAGAACCACTGTTCAAGAAGATTGGAGTGGAAGAACTCGAGTGACCTGAGCTTACTAACAGCTCTTTTAGCTGAATAACCACAGATCCCACTGCCACACTCCAACATCTAGTGGAAAGCCTTCAAAAGAAGAGTGGAGCTTATAACACAAACAGGGGACTAAATCTGGTATGAGAAGTTCAGCAAGCACATATGGGTGTGATGCCCAGGTGTCCATAAAGTGTTGCCTATATAGCATACATATATTTTGTTCATTTATAGCAATTTGCTGCTGGAAATGTTCCATAAAATACTTTTTTTTTTTTAAATATATATACTGTATATAATCACATAAATCAAAAACATACTTTGAAAAGTCAGCATTTTTTATATGACAGTCTAAAGTCTAAAATAGCATAATGAGTAACCAACATTTTCATGTATTAATCAAAAATAGTGATTATTTCATAAAAAGCCTTGGTGTAATAGTTGATATGTTGATAGCTGTGGAAGATCATTGAAGATCATTGCTGTAAAGTTAGTCCAATGTCAGGGCTCATACGCGGGTGACAAAGCTCAGGTGAAGGCTGTTGGGCACCTGCAGGAGCTCCAGAGCTTGTGTGGATGGGCAGAATGGGAAAGTAACTTGGAAGCGATACTGTGTGTCCATCATCAACTGATTCGAGCCCTCACGATCCTGTAGCAGTGCCTGTTACAAAGCAAAATAACAAAAGAAAGATGGATCAAATAGCCAAGGCTCTCTATCACATTGACGATCAGTACTGACTAATGACACTTTTAATAGAACAAAAAAACAAAATGGTAAACTGTCAACAATAACTGGAAAATGTCTTCACGTGGTCAGCTAAAAGAGGGCATAAGAAACTTGCCTGAACTTTCCGCACAAAAGACGGCGCAACTCTCTTTTCAAAGTCATCAATGGGAGTGTATGAGTTGAGGATCTTCACAATCTGAAAATGTGTAGAGGAAAAGTGAGCGAGTATAAGCAGACTTGGCAAATCAACAGTGATGAAAATGTCTAGGATACCTGAACTGGTGAGAGCTCGTGGCATCTCTGCTGAATCTCTGCTGCATCATCGTCTGTGGTTTTGTTCACCTGCAGGAGCCAGGCGGACTGTGACAGCGGTGCCAGAGTGTCCATAATGTTGTAGCCCTGAAGGCCTTTATCCCTTAGCCACTCTTCTAAGTAACTGATATTACATCTGTTAGGAGTTGGGGTTGGATTAAGAATATATTAGGCTTATATTGGCTTACATAAATGTTTCTTTTTCATATAATGGCATCTGAACACTATCCTAAAGAGTCACAAAGTACTCTGCAATATATTGTGCATTGTCCAAGAACTGGTACAGGATTATAATAAAAAAGTACTTCACAGTGTTTCATACACATTACAAACACAGCAGTTTTTAACGATGCACTACAAACGCAAAACATCCAATTATTAATATTTTTCACTCTAGTCCTACGCAGTTATTATCTCCTTCCTAATCCCACTCACCTGATCTGCATGCCCTTGCGGCAGGAGCAGAGGTCTTTGCGGAGGAGGATGCTGTTGAGTGAGGTAGCGCCGATCAGGTAGAAGAGCTGGCGAAGGGCCTGACTCTGCAGCTGCTGATCCATGCCCTGCTGTGCTATGCAGCTGTGGAAGTCGCTCAGCAGTTCTAGGATGGAGGAGATGCTGTAGCTGTGGCCCTCGCCTTCTCGGAGCCCATCTCCCAGTATGCTGTTGGAGCGCTTACGGAAACCTGTGGGCTTCATGCTTGAGATGCCCTGAAGGCTCTCGTGCTCCAGCATCCCAGAGACTGGAGTAAAAAACGTAAAAGTAAGGCACCAACATGGCCGAACATGCATTACTGGGCATTTAATATTTAGATTAATACCAGATCTGTTTGTCATTATGTTGCTGAAAAAGAACATCTTCAAAATAAAACTAATCTGAGTTCAGAGAAAAAAGTCATCCATTAACGTACCAATCATAGGGAAAAGGGCATCTTCCATCACACTGATAAACTGGTGATAGATCTGAATGGCAAGATCACTGAAGATCTGTCTGTGATCTGACAGGTCAAAGTTTTGAAGGCAGTTCTTATTCTGACGAGGTGTATTGTGCTTCATAAACTCCTACGGATCAGAGAATAAGATTTTTGCTTTCTAATACTGCTTCTAAAAGAACCTATAATAGAAATTGCACTCACTTCTTCTCCACTGTACTGTTTGAGGCAGTTGAGCAGGTAGTATGTGTTGGAGAGCCAGAAGGACAAGATCTCAAAGTTTTCTTGATGGTTCTGGAAAGAGGAGGACAAGCTGACATCATCATGTCCGTTACTACTTCACTACTATATTGAGATTACAGGGTACATCTAATCAGAGTCAAAGTGTCCTTCAGAATTATTAATAATAAGCAGCCCTGCAAGACGAGAACATAATGTGTTCTAAGTAATCTAAGCAGATAAAACTCTGTTTAGCAAACAGGGCAAAAAAGTTTTTATATTGTACTAGGAAGCAGACCCATGAGAACACTGAAGGAAGGAAAAAGAAAAAACAAATCTTACAATTTTTAAGATTTGTTTCCTTGCAGCAGCTCACAAAATGCAATAACTGAACTTAAAGTGTTTATAGAACAACTGTTGGCAATGTGTTGTGTGGTCAGAAAAAACAAACCTGTCACAAAGGCTACTGCAGATGAGAAAAAAAACAAGATAGCCACTTTAAAATATGGTTATAGATAATAATATAGATTCTTTAGGGCTGTTTTGTGATGATCGATGTGAAGAAATATCAGGACAATTCTGCTCTGGTTGCCTCTGCCAGAATATACACACTTCTAGCTACACCTGTCCAACTGCTCGTTAACACAAATTTCTAATCAGCCAATCACATGGCAGCAACTCAATGCATTTAAGCATGCAGACATGGTCAAGACGATCTGCTGCAGTTCAAACCGATCATCAGAATGGGGAAGAAAGGTGATTTAAGTGACTTTGAACGTGGCATGGTTGTTGGTGCCAGACGGGCTGGTCTGAGTATTTCAGAAACTGCTGATCTACTGGGATTTTCACGCACAACCATCTCTAGGGTTTACAGAGAATGGTCCGAAAAAGAGAAAATTGAGTGAGAAAATTGAGAAAACCAGTGAGCGGCAGTTCTGTGGGGGCAAATGCCTTGTTGATGCCAGAGGTCAGAGGAGAATGGCCAGACTGGGTCGAGCTGATAGAAAGGCAACATTAACTCAAATAACCACTCGTTACAACCGAGGTATAAAGAAGAGCATCTCTGAACGCACAACACGTCGAACCCTGAGGCGGATGGGCAACAGCAGCAGAAGACCACACCGGTACTGGTAAGGTTTACCTAATAAAGTGGCTGGTGAGTGTAGATCCATAGACACTCCCAGTCAATAGAAACAAAATGCGTGTTATGCAGTGTATTGGGTTTTTTTTGCTCCCTAATGAAAACATGTGGTCTGAAACTAAGAATATACAAAGGAGATTAAAATATTCTGCATGAGGGAGTGGATCACGATACCTCAAGTGTTTATAACCCTTTTATGCATTACAGGAAGAGACTCAGTGCCGTTACGCTCTCTTGGGTATGTGTCATAAAATATAAAATTTAAGTATACCATTTTTATACTTCTTTTTTGTTCATTTTAAAGAAGCATACCTTTGCTTCTGGAGGGAACTCTGTAGATGAAAGAGCAATCCGGAGGGCTTACCGTGGTGACTTGTTTGATTCCAGAGATGATGGCATGCATGAGGGACTTGAGCTTTGCTCCATCATTCAGATAGTCAGCATGCCGAATGCACATAAAAAGCAGATGGGCTGCCAAACCAGGGATCATATTCACCACCACACCCCTCGGCTTCAGCTCTGCAAACCACACATATTCAAGCTTCAGGCCATTTAACTCACAAACAATCATCATTGTTTCTTCATTTTTTGTTATTTACTGTACTGTATGTATAGAATTATATTCAGTGTGGACACATTAGTAAAACCTGTAACATTGTGTTAGTATTTTTCTCACCGGTAGATTTTTCTCACCGTGCTTTTCTCATCCACCGCTGTATATAACAACTGGCAGCAGACATTATGGGTTGAGGCTTTCTCCAAAAATAATGCATCCCCGATGTAGAAAATATGGTGAATGCTGACTATATTACATTTTTCCATTGCTCAGGGGTTTAGGTTTTGTACTTCTCACCCCTATTGTTAGACATTGGCCATTGATACAAATGATTTCCCAATGTCAGCCTTGCCATGCATTTCAGCTTTGTTAAGCTCATGACAACTGGGATTGGGAAAAGGCAGCTCAGAGGTTAAGTGGTAATTTGGACTACTGATCAGAAGGGTGTCACTGCTGGGCCCTTGAACAAGGCCTTTAACCCTCAACCACTCAGTTTGTATAAATGAGATAAACCTGGGTAGTTTTGGATAAAGGCGTTTGCCAAATGTCATAAAGTGTATTACATTTCTTCTTTTACTGTAGTGAGATTTGACTATTGACCTGTTTCTCTTGGCTGATTCTGTTTTTGGGACTTTTGAGACTGTTCCCTTACTTTTCCAGGTATCATGACTGATATAATTACAGTTCAGGCCTGCACTATTTAGCACTATTAGTTAATTAATGTTCTCACATATAAAATCTCACATATTAATCTGTCAGACAACCTTTATAACTAGCTAACACATGCTGTTGGTTGGCAATCAATTTAATATAGCATGAATGTTGCTGAGTATAAAAATTTCACCTGTATAGAGACAGAAATGAGCAGAAGTGGAAATTACCATGTATTAATGTTTGCACAATCCGACCTTCATGCTCTTTCTTATACTCCAGCATGCCAAGGTATTCTTTTGGAACAGCTGGTCCATCTTTCTCACTGACTGTTGAGAAAATATTGGACACATTATAAATGTAAACCCAGCTCAGCAGATCACAGCCTGACAGATCTGCATCTTACCTTTCACTGGTGCCTGAAGAGCTTTGATTTGGTCCTGCAGCCGCTTTATGGTTCTGTCTTTCATATCTGATTGCTCTTCAAAGTCCTGTGAACAAAAGATATATCTAAAACCTAATCTTACCACTGACAAAATGAGCTGGGAAAGCTGTCAGGAAGGCGTAAACACACACCATGTTCTCAGCCGTAAGGCGTGAAGTCTCTAGTCTGAGTTTGGTCTTGGCTTCGTTGTCTGTTTGCTGTTGTCTCTTCAGCTGCTCTATCTTCTCCTCTAGCTCCTCCAGCCTCTTCTCCATCTCCTCCCTTTCCCTCTCATTATCTCTGTTCCTTTCTTCCAAAAGCCTGTGTGTAGGAATCCACACACGTAACATACTTGCACACACGTAATACACATACATGCATACAAAATCAGTAACAGGTTTTTAGGATTAAAAGACGGAAACATGGCAGTTACCTTTTTTGGGAGCTTTCCTCTTCAAGCTTACGCTGAAGCTCATTAGATACTCTTACATTACTTTCTGTCAAACAAAATGAAAAGGAAATAAATAAATTAGGTAGTAATGACAAGACTGTAAGGAAGCAGCACTTTCCCAGTGAAGAGCTCACCAGTCATCTCAGTGCGTTGTTGTTCTAGCTGAGTTTCCAGCTCCTGTCTGTGACGCCGTAACTCTGTTACCTGTTGCTTCAGTTCGGGGATAACCTACATGCAACACAGAAATGTTCAACACAATACTAACTAAATTATTTAACAAGCTTAAATTTTCACAGAACAAGATATATTTATACAAAGATTATAATAGTTTTAATAGATTCTGTAATTTGAATGATGTTTGCCAGAAATTCTTGGGCTCATTCTTCCACAAACTCTAAGGGTTTTGACTGCTTTCCTTGCTCCAACACCTTCCAATAATTTCTACAGCTACACCAGAGGACACTGATATACAGTACCATGTTTTCAGCAGTGAGCCTGGCCACCTCCTGTCCAATGCTGTGGTTCACATCGCTCTTCTCCTGAAAGAGGGCTTGTAGCTGCTGGTTCTCTCTCATCAGGTGATCGTTTTTAAAAACCAGTGTCTCCAGTTCACTTTTGTAACCTTCCCTTTGCTCACGTAAATGATTCTCCACGAGCCTGACCCAGGAAGAGACACAGAGCATTCACAGGTAAAAGCAAAACAGTTAAAGAAACTATGAACTTTCAGTAAGTGCTTTATCATGGTCAAGGTCACAGTGAATCTGGAGCCTTTCCCCGGAACGCTTGGCATGATGCAGGAATACACCCAGTATTGTACTGCGTACATACACATTCAGTTTAGCATATATAAATTTACCTATTAGCATGTTTTTGGATGGTGGGAAACTGAAGAACCTGTTAAACCCACACAGACACTAACCCTGAACTAAACAAAGGATCCTGGAGTGATGAGGTGGCAACAGTAACTGCAGCAACACCAAGCTGCAATAACATTTAGCTGATCTCCGATCTACCATATCTGGAGATTATAGTTCCACACATCAAAATTTGGACTTTTAAATGAGCTCCATAAAATGTTTTCTGTCATTTGTAAGAATAGAGTTATAGAATCTGAAGGTAGATGTTTATCTAGTAAATCTAGTATTTTATCTGTAAAAATATTTATGTGCAATATATATTTTTGTAGAACAAATTATTTAGTCAAAGGTCCTAAACTGGACCATCAATCTGATTCAGCATGGATGCTAACAAAGTCTTTATGGAAAGGATGAGCAATCTTTTATTACAATCTTTAGAACAATCTTCATCTTACTAATTATTGTATAGTAAGTGTTCCAAAATCAGTCATTCAGTCACATTCCTAATTTAGATGTTTAATGAAATGTGTTTTAACTATTAGTGGTAATTACAAGTACACTACAAAAGTTCCACATAAAGATGTTTATGTTTCTCAAACCTGGTGGTGTTCTGCAGCTCATTAAATGCAAACAGTAGATCTCCTTCATCATCAGCAGGTTCTGTGGCATCTTTACTCAACCTGTAATAAAGCCAACTTTCAGCGTGTGTGCACGCACTGGAACATTCATTTATGTTTCAATTGTTATGAGCTGCATTAGAGGACAGAAACAACTCACAGACCACAGTTCATAAGGCCTAATGTGCCTGGGATGTTATTCTAAAGTCTAGTTTTTCCTGGGATGTTATTCTAAAGTCTAGGAGTCTAGTTTTTCTAAATGCACCTGCTTTAGATCATGAGCTAATGAACAAGATAGAGATCCATAAGAGAGATCAGGTATGTTACAGCAGTCGGAAAAACCTGAAATTCTGCAGCACTAAAAGATTTGCAGTATTTACAGTGTATAATAAGGAGACATGCATGTCAATCAGAATGCTCAAAAAAAAAAAAAAAAAAAAAGTTGATCATGACCTGAGAATGAGCTCCTCTTCGTTTGTGTCACCAATGAGCTGTCTGGTAATCATATTAATTTTTGCTGAGAAAAAGAAAAACAAAGTCCAGTCTATAATAATTGGACTTTGACACAGTTTTTTATAGTTTGCATTTTATTACGTTGAGTAAATCATATTTAGAGAAGACTACTCCTACTCATCCAGATACTGTATGTATCAGACACTACCTCTGGTCTGCGCCGTTTTCTCCCTGATCATTCTCTCTGCTTCAGTTTTTTCATTTTGGAGGCTGTTAATCTCTTTATGCAACTCTGGTATCACCTACACAAATAACAGATTAAGGAAAAAATGCATTTTTCTAATAATGACATTCAGACCTCTTTCACTTGTCAGTAACGGAACCTACCTTGACATGTTTGGCGAACTGACCGAGCTGCTCCTCGAGCTCTTTTTTGATCTGTGTGTCCTCCTCAGCCTTTGCCTCCAGCTGGATCTTTTCTTCTCTCAGCCTGCGATTCTCCTCCTTTAATGCTGCAATCTCTTTATCCAAGTCCTCCTTCTGCAGCTCACTGTTGTGTTCTGCGACCCTGTCATTCCAGGTAAAAAAGCTTTTCTCAGTGTCAACATCTAATAAGAACTGAAGGAAATGTAGCACAATGAAACTTTAAATGTGTTTTGTAAACGTGCTTGTCTTTACTTTCTCAGCCTCTCTTCTCTCTCTAAGTCCTCTATGAGCTTTTTCTTCAAACCTTCAAAATTGCCTGTGGAAAAAAAAGATTTTTTGGTCACTGAGTTTTAAGTGATATGTATATATTATTATGAATGAAATTAGATCTATGTTAAACTACCTGTCATTTGTTGTATGGAATCTTTGAGTTTGGTTTGGAGAGCCTGATTCTCCAGACTGACTTTATCCCTTTCATCCCGAAGCTGAGCAATCACCTTACAGAATACAATATTGGTTACCATGTTAATTCATCACATATACTGAAAGATGCATCTTTTTTATATTTAAAGAATATATGTTCTGAATTAAGTATATATCTCATAATTTAATCTGTACCTGACTGCTTTTCTCTTCCTTCTTCTTCTCTCTCTCTTCAACAGATAGCCTCTCATTGGCTGCTTTGCTAAGCTCCACCTCCAGGGACTGCACCTTGTCCAATCCCTGAGCATGAGCGTTGGCCAGTCTGGTCAGTCTCTCCATCAGACCACGATTCTCTTTACTCTGGAAAGAAAAAAGAAAAGAAAAATAGAGAACAGAAGTATATATCTTTCCACGGATGGCTAACTAGCATTTCTGTTCATGCTTCTCTAGGATCAAATCCGATGTTATGGTTATCATTGGTTAAATCATACAGCTGGTTTGCTTTCTTCCCATAGTGCATTCCTGGTGCCATTTAGTGACACATAAGCACCACACATAGCCACATAAAGTTATTCAGCAGTGCTACAGTCCCTTTTGTGTAGTATTGGACCAGACGGGCTAGCAGCCATGGGCATCAGAGAGACTGAGTCCTTCACTGAGTCCTTCCCTGGACCACATTTGTTTTGTGGCACCAATCACTGAATAAAAGGAACTCTCCCCAAGACCTGCTGTTTTGGAGATGCTCTGACATCTAGTCATCACAATTTAGCTCTTGTTAAAGCTGCTCAGATCCTTTCACTTGTCCGTTTTTCCTGCTTCCAACACATTAAGTTACCTTTCTGACTGTTCTTGTTGTCTAACATATCCCACCAGTTGGCAGGTGCCACTGTAGAGAGATAATCAATGTTATTCACTTTCCCTGTCAGTGGTGTAATGTTATGGCTGAGTGTACAAGTTGTTCAAAATTCTACTCTTCCTTAATATAAAAAATCATAACTTTAAAAATCTTATGTGAGTTACACACGAATCCTGGGTTTATTCAAATAAATTTTTATGCAGTGTGTATATATATATGTATCCAGTAATTATTGTTTGTTTCTAAAACTCAGGATCATGAGCTCACCTGTTCCTCCAATTTCTTCCGCAGCTGCTGGACTCTGTAAGAGAGCTGCACGTTCAGGACGAGACGGCGCATGGTCTGGAAGCGGCGACGCACCAGCCAGGCCCGAGCATACTTCTGTAGAATCAGAGCCTTATGCTCCTCTAACATCTACATGAGTAATAAAGACATAAAACACACAAACTTTAACATTCAATATTAGACAAATATCAAACATTTTGGTGAAATTAGACTTTTATAAGAAACCTTTCTGTAGCGCTTGCGGGCAATCCATCCCCTGGTATATGCCTGAATAGTGACTGCAGCCACCAGTAAAAGCTGGTAAAGCCGGCGTACAAGATAGCCACGACAATGCCTCTGGATGACCACAGCTGCCCAGCCCTGCTTCAGAGCTGCTGCTGTAACCATGTGTCTGGAAGAAACACATATCACACATATCTCTAAACACACAAACACTGAAAATCTGGCGCTGTCTAATTCAGAATCCAAATGTTTGACAATTCAGTATTGCATCTAATATAAGTCAAAGGTACTGATGCAAATCTTTTAACAATCTGCAATGTCAAGTTATAGAATCCAGAATAGCGATTTGACTGGATCACTCACCTGATCTGCCTCTTGCCATGGATGTACTGCTGGATGATGATGGCAGCTTGTCTCATGCGTAGATATCTGCGTCTCTGAGCCCAGCCCCTCACATGCTTCTGGATGGTAACACATGCAGTGCGCAGATAATCTAAACGCAGCTTCTCCAGATATGCCACCTGTCCTGCCCGGAAGAAGATTTTGGTCCGTCCGAACTTGTACTGATTAGAGTCCTATTTGCAAATAAAACCTCAATGTCAGACTGCGAGATTCTGACTTTGGACTGAAACACATTTTTCTTGGGTGATATTAGCTGAAATGAGTTGCATAATTAAAGTCCAGTGCCACTGTCTGACAATCTGTTATAACCATAATATGTCATGCTGAAATGTACTGAATATTTTACACTCTAAATCTCTTTTATTCAAATTGAATTTATTTTTATAGTGTTTTTAACAATTCCCATTGTCTCAAAGCAGCTTTACAGAAGTATAGAAACAGAAGAGAGGGGGGAAAAAAAAGAAAGAAATATATATAAGAAGAAGAACATGAAAAAATAAGATTACATAAATGAATACATACAATTAAATTTTAAAATTAATTTAAAATACTATATATATATTCATTCATTCATCTTCTACCACTTATCCGAACTACCTTGGGTCACGGGGAGCCTGTGCCTATCTCAGCCATCAAGGCAGGATACACCCTGGACGGAGTGCCAACCCATCACAGGGCACACACACACATTCACTCACTAGGGACAATCTTCCAGAGATGCCAATCGACCTACCATGCATGTCTTTGGACCGGGGGAGGAAACCGGAGCACCCGGAGGGACCCCGAGGCACGGGGAGAACATGCAAACTCCACACACACAAGGTGGAGGCGGGAATCGAACCCCGACCCTGGAGGTGTGAGGCGAACGTGCTAACCACTAAGCCACCGTGCCTCCTATATATATATATATATATGTATATATATATATATATATATATATATATATATATATATATATATATATATATATATATATATATATATATATATATATATATATATATATGTGTGTGTGTGTGTGTGTGTGTGTGTGTGTGTGTGTGTGTGTGTGTGAGTGTGTGTGTGTGTGTGTATATATATATATATATATATATATATATATATATATATATATATATATATATATATATATATCCCTAATGAGCAAGCCGGAGTTGATGGCGGCAAGGAAAAAAACCCCTGAGATGACATGAGGAAGAAACCTTGAGAGGAACCAGGCTCAGAAGGCATCCTGGACAGGAAATAATGTAAATGTAAATAATGTCCTTTCTACAAGTTTATAGTATATCCAGACCATATAGCTGACTGATGCAACATTGCTTAAAAAGAAGGCATGACAGTCTCTGGATGGCTCCATCCACAACAATCCCATGAATCCCTGGGAGGGTGACCACCCAGGGGTAGAACATCAGGATTGACGATTGATCTTATACCATTTGAGGCCAGTAGTAAAGACATCAGACATCTGTTTCAGGTCCATGTTTTGACTTAGATGACATTTAGGAGCACACTACTGTATATTACATTTGATGACACAGGAAAAAAAATGTGATTTGTATCTTCAGTCTAAATTTTCTATCACCCAATTATTTATTTTAATTTTTTTCAGATTTAAAAACACACTTGTGTTTAAAGGTGTTGATTTGGACAATGCAGAAAACTAACAGACATGTTTACTCAACTTAAAACCATCAATCAAACCCACACTTGTGATTATTTTAACAAGCCTTTAAATCCACTTAAACATGTCATAACCTGACTCTAAGTAACTTCCCCTGTTTAAATACTGACAAAACACGAACACGAATCTGAATATTAATGTCTTTTCTGATTTGACGAGTGCATTGGCTGACTGTATTTCGTTTTGAACAGGATGCTAGGCTGCCATTCTCAGGCTCGAGTAATCCAAAATATGAACAAAATAGCAAATTGAAAACGGATGAAAGGTGAAATCAAAGTGAATGGTGAATAATTGGGAAAAAGGCGCAATGTAAATGAAGGGCTTCTTACAGGGATGAGCCTCTGCAGCACTGTTTTACATGTCTGCTTTTTCTCCCCCAGTCTGAGCTCAGCCTGGCTCATCAGAATACTGTAACGGCTGTAGAACTCAATGTAGGTCCACCTGTGATACAAGGGCAAATTCAAACAAGTGCACACTTGACGCATCCATATCGAATTACTCAGCATTTGGAAAGTAATGTTCTAATATTTATAAATTATTTAAATATATATATGTTATAGATAAACATTTTAATATATATATATATATATATATATATATATATATATATATATATATATATATATATATGAGACTTTCAGGCTATCAAGAATAAATATTATAAAGGTGTAATGTAGTGGTCCCAGGGTAGAGGTCGACTGGTCCCACCATCTCTCAGGGTAAGAGGGAGGTAATACAGCAAGACTCTTTTCTGCTCTGGCAACGAGGTGGTGGAAATACCGTCCCCCAGATGTCCAAACAGCTGAGTCACTGGGCGTCTTCAAACGACAGGTGAAGACCCTAACCTCTTCCTGAAACACTTAAACTAGCACTACATTTGCATTTACATTTACAGCATTTAGCTGTATCCAGAGTGTATTTAGCTGTATCCACTCTTATCCAGAGTGACTTACATTGTCTTATTTCAGTTTATACACCTGAGCAATTGAGGGTTAAGGGCCTTGCTCAGGGACCCTGCAGTGGCAACTTGGTGGACCTGGGATTCGAGCCAATGATCTTCCGATCAGTAGTCAAACACCTTAACCACTGAGCTACCACATCCCACGCACTAGTAGCCTTATTGTTTTATATGTTTTTTTACAAACAACAAACCTGAACAGAGATTTAGGTTGATGGTATCTTAAGTCTGTAACCTAGTGAATTTTTCTTAATGTATTTATTGATGGAGACTTAAAAGCACTTTTGTACGTCGCTCTGCTAAATACCGTAAATGTAGTGATACAGTGATGATACAGTGTAAAATGTGGCGATACAGTGATTAAGAGTGATTAATGTGTGTACCTAGATGGGTAGCTCTTAGCACTAATCCGAACAGTCTCTAGTACTCCACAAGCCCGCAGCTGCTGCACCACACGCACAGAGTCGTATCTGTGACCACACACACATCAGGAACATGAAACAAGTCAGGAATAAAAGAATAAAGTTTCATACTATATCAGAAATTACTCACTCAAAGGGCAGCTTTTCTTCATTAGGCTTAATGCAGCGGACATAATGCGGTGTGGTGGCATTAAGAGTTTCCATTAACAGATACAATGAACTTCGAAACTGAAAATATAAACAGATAAAGAGAGGAATCCTTCATTTAAATTAGAGTGGCTTTCAGTTTTCACAGCAAATCAGTGACAGGAGTAAATGAACACATTCCCTTGTTTTTGCATTTGTTTACAATACACAGCTCTTACAGATAGAGACAGCAATGCTGACATGTCTGATTGTGTACCTTATCTCCTACAGTGGTTCTGAGTTGCTTATTGGTTGGTTTGACTCCAGGTCGTGCTGCTTTCACTTTGACACCCTTCACTGTCTGCACAGATTTTTGGTCTTCTTCGGTAAAGAAACCTGCCAAGAGAAGAAACTGACAGAAAAGGTTTCAAACATCTTCAGCTGCATAAATTTGAGACAGATCAAGAGCAAAAGACATGAAAAATCTCTCATATTTCTAATCTGCACATTCAGATGCTTCCCTATTTTCCTAGTCTTAGAACTTGATACATTTGGTTTCATGACATTCAGCTTTAAAGGTGAACGGGTCTTAGAATGAGTCACACATCTTCACACCGCTATCAACGATGTATAGATCAAATCGAAAGCTGGAGAACTGCCAAGAAATGAGTCCAGAAAGAAAATGTGCAAATAACCAAAAACAGGATAAAAGACTGATATAAAAAAGCTAAATGCAAAGCTCAGTAAAGGTTTTATGCTAAATACAGTATATGTGTTTACATTAAATTATTTAAATTCTACTCTGTACAAAATATTGCTCTTTTAAACACTGAGATCATTTAAGTTATTAATTCATACAAAGTTGTTGTGGGGCACGTAACAGTCTGTACCTTGCTGGCTCTCATTATGTCCACCAGCTCTTCGTAGAGTGTATCTCTATTCTTCTCCAAGAAACCTTTACTCTGATATTCTACCTGGGAATTGAACAGTGGCTTTAATAGCAGCTTCATCAACTCATACAACTGATGAAAATGTAGCAACTGCAGGATCAACAGACAGAGGTAAAGAATGTCTTCTCACCCGGTCTGCAAAGTGATGGATCACAAACGCCTCATTGGACAGACGAGGTTTCTCAAACATAGGCTTTGAGCTCAGATAATTATAGAGCTTTTGCAGCCAGTTGTTATCAGTACCCTGAGGAAACTGTTAAGCAAGACAAAACTGAATAAAAATGTGAATTTGTATCAAGCTGCTGTCAAAGCCTGATAACTGTTTTTATAGATTTCCTCACCAGACACTCCTCATCCAGCAAGTCCAGGATGCCCATTTTGGCCTCGATAAGATCAATGACCGGTTGGTTGTCATAGAAATCAATCAGCGTCCAGGGGATGTCCTCCTTCATGTACTCCTCTTGCTCTAGTTTAAACACGTGCTAAAATTAAGAAGCCAAAGAAAAATGAAAAGTCAGATGCCCGATTCCCTTCTGCATCCCTACTTCAGTGCACAACCTGAAGGTGGGATTTAAAACAAAGTGCACAGAAAGAGGTGGGAAACATACCAAATTAAACTGTTGTTGGAGTTTCTCATTAGCATAGTTGATGCAAAACTGCTCAAAGCTATTCACATCAAAGGTTTCAAACCTGTTCCCAAAAATCAGAAAAAGATCCATTTCACACAATCTAAATTACGTACGCTATGAGAGTAAAGAAGGGATTAGTGCGTAAAAGTGTTTAAAATTTTTAAAATATACAAAACTAATCCAGACAGTAAAAAGGAACTATATCTTGCCCATAGATATCCAGCACACCAATAAAAGAGTGCTGTTTTCCAGGCACACGCAGGGCTTGGTTGATCCTGTGGATGACACAGTCAAAGAGATAAGCATAAAGATGCTTGGCCAGTGCATCGCGAGCATTTATGGCACGCTCCCTTGGCTGTGGTTTGATCACAGTCTCAGATGCCAGGACAATACGCCGAGAACATAACCAGCGACACATATCTTCTACTCTGACTTGAAGCAGATCACAGAACACAACCAGGTGAGGGTCAGTTGACTGGAAAACAGAGAACAATAAGATACTTCAATGATGAATATCCAGACAGGAAGAACGTTCACTCGTAAGATACACGTCATGTCCCTTACATTGATGGATGACTGGTCTGAGCCGACTGCTCGGATCACCACGTTTCCCAAGTGCAAAATTCCTGCCATCATCTTGAATACATCACTCTGAAAGTCACTCTTTAGTCCTAAATAAGAAAACAGAAGTTCAGAGTGCGATGCAATGAATGTGCAACACATCATTAATCATTAAGAAACGTATCATATGAAGTCACCCAGCAGATTGAAAGTGCGGCAGGTTTCAGCCATGTCAGCACGATCGTCAACTCCCTCGATCTCCGTCTGCCCTCCCATGCAGATGTAATTAAACTTGTCTGCACTCACTTGTATATTAACAAAATAGTATATATACATTACGTAAACATCATATACATAATTACTGTTTTAACAAGATAACAAATAGAGCAAAAAGAGACTTAAACGGCATAAAGACTCACACAGTCTCAGGCTCTTAAAGTCTTTGTGGTCTGCACAAGCACACATCTGATAGAAGATGTGATAGTTTCTTTCGTTCTCCGACTGGAGGCAGAACAAAAAATAATAGGCTTTTAAGAAAATCTCAGTATGACCATTCAGTGTAATTCAAATAATGACATGAAAAATATAATGCATCAATAGGGCTGGTGGTGATATTAGATGGGGTTCAACAGGGTTCATGTCATGTTTCCTCCAACTTCCAAATATAGTAAACAAAAATGCTGTAACACATTTGTTCGAATAAAACAACACTATAGTAGTGATTGCTCAGTGGTGAATGCATTAGCCTACTAAATGGAAGCTTCTGAGGTCAGAGCCACCACTTAACTTTCAACTACTATAAGTTGCTCTGGACAAGTGCATCTGTCAAATTCTGTAAAAGTAGACTGTCGCATACGGCACCGACTATTATTTCCTTTGTAATAATTTATTTATCTCTCTTATGACTATTTGTGGTGCTTTTATGCTGAGTTTCACAAAAGTCTAAAACAATCCACCTTAAAACATTTTAATAGCAAATAATTTGGTGCAGATGCCAAAAAGGACACCTTATACTGATGTCTTTTTATTGTTGAGAGTAATGTGGCACTTAGCTCTGCAATTCCAGCTACCCATGACCACAATTTGCAAACATCTGTACCTGAAAAACAACCCTAGACTTTTCTAGGAGGTATGTCCTCATGTTAGCACCGATGATCTGGTATCTCCGGTCGAAGCTGATTTCAGTGTATTTCCCAAAGCGACTGCTGTTGTCATTCCTGGTGGTCTTTGCGTTACCGATTGCCTGCAAATATACAGCAAAAGTAAACAACTTAGCTTTAATATTAACTTTAACTAACAATATATAATAAGTGTTATTGATAATGCACCACAGTACTTCAGTGATGGGGTTCGATGCCAAAACTTTGTCCTCCACCTGTGTGTTACTGCTAGATTTGCTGACCATTGCGAAGTATCTCATAGCATAGCGAGCAGACACAGTCTTCCCAGCTCCAGACTCCCCACTGACTATGATGGACTGATTCTTGTTGTTCCTGTATTAATATGTTATAAGAATTAACAGAAAAGGACCCTGTAAAATCTGATTTGTATTCATTGTATCTACTACTATATATTAAACAAATACAACAAACAGAAATAAACTCTTTTTTGTGCAATACATATTTATATGCAATCAGAATTGAAGTCATTTAAAGCAACTGTGTAATGACTTCTGTGTGTAGTGTAGTTTGCAGGGTGCTAAAAGTTGTGCATTATATATATGTGGCAAAACTTTAGTACATCTGAGATACATGATCAGAAATGTTAACTATCCCCAGACTAACTAAACTGTTCATGTGCTACTGATGCTACAGCGTATAATTTTATCATATTTTGAGTGGTGATGCCATATATTAGTTTTGATGGTACATTTTAATGCCAGTGTACCAGAACGCTGGAATCCACTCACCTTGCCATCTGTTTATAAGCTTCTTCCGCCACCGCAAATATATGAGGGTCCAGATCCCCCATGTTCTGGCCAGAGTAAGCACGGATGACTGCATCTCCATAAATGTGCAGCTGTTTATATGGGTTTACGGCTACAAGGATAATGCCTAAGATGCACAGTATGAAGCAAGATAGACATCAGAGAGATAAACATATAAATAAGTGAAAAGATGACTTATGCATGTGGTTCCTGCTACATGCACGTGGCAAAAGTAGCAAAGACACATACAAGATTTTGGGCCAAATTAAGACTGTTTTGTAACACCTAATGCCAAACTGAAACTGCAGATTACCCAGTTGATAGGGTGATAGTGTATTGGGTCATTCAAAGGTTGGACTTAACTGACTGAATACATCCTGTGTAAGAGCAGTTTTGGTAAAGTTGCAGAACATTTTACCAAACAGTTTTTCATAAGCAGGTTAACACAGTTGTCTCTCTTAACTTATAAGAGCCTGTATTTTTTCTAAAAAAAAAAAAAAAAAAAAAGTTTTTTTCTCTTTTACTGTAAATAAATAAGCTTTAGGTGGCAAAGAAGGCACATTGTTTCCCACTGGATATGCTGAAACTTGATAGCAAACTAAACACAGCTATGCATTTCCAAGCATTTTGTCATCTCCTAAACAATATCCCTTGGTATGACAATTCTATAAGTTTGCAAAGGTTCAGTTTCCTGACTGTAGAGAAACGTGAAGCACAGCAAACTGTTGAGGAAAAGGGCATTAAATGTAGTTTCTCACTAGGCCCTATAATAGCTTGTGTGTCTTATCTGCTTTGTGAGCTTATAAAATGATTACTCATGAGAACTAGCTGCTCGCATTTGACTATCTATTTTACCTACCACAGTATGTGTAGATGATTTTAGAGTCCACAAATCTGACCCTCAGGTTGTGCAGCACAGCTGGTTCATGAAGGTAGCTCAGAGCAGTTAGGTCATTCTCTCCCACTAGGATGTCTGGGTTACGGAGTGGAGGTAACTGACCGTCCACCTCTACAGGGTACTGGATCTCCTGAGGCATAGAATAAGCCAGAAGATCAGAAGTCTGATCAGACCACAACAGCCCTGGCCAGAGATGCATGAAATGTTCTTTGAATTAAATTAATAAATGAATTAATTAAACATTTATGTAGAGAAACATTAAACATAAAAGTTAAAACTATGTATGGATTAACAAACCAGCAGCCTTAATGTGTATCTAGGATTTAAACATACCCAAAACAAAGTGAAACACTGACTGTGGACATTAAATAGTTGTGTATGCTAAAATTTGAAGGCGCTGCATTATATTATTTCATGCCAGTCTTACTGTATTATGAATGATTCATATATTGACATTATAAGTCATGTTTTTAATGTGTAAACAAATAGATTTTAGATAGATTTAAAATTTTATAATACACCGCAGTAAAACAAACACGAGAAATAAAGCTTCCATTTCCTCCAGGCTACTGAGGTCTTTTAAACAGGCACTGTGAATGAACTTTTCTGTCCCTGCATTACATTAGCATGGCTTCAGCTGAACTAACACAAATCCCCATAGATACGCTCCAAAATATATAAAGTCTTCCCACAAGAGTGGAAGTTTAAATAAGAAGAGGGGGAATAAATAAAAAGAGACAGAAACATGTACAAACAGACAGATAGATAGACAGACAGACCCAGATGTACATATGTATGTATGTACATATGTATGTATGTATGTATAGACAGACAGAGAGATAGATGTACATATGTATGTATGTACAGACAGACAGAAACAAGCATAGACAGACAGACATATTTACAGATAGACAGATATATATACAGACAGATGTACATATGTATGTATGAATGTATGGACAGTCAGACAGAGATAGATGTACATACGTATGTATGTACAGACAGACAGAAATACATACAGACAGACGTACATACAGATATATAGATGTACATATTTACATTTACAGCATTTAGCAGACACTCTTATCCAGAGGGACTTACATTTTTATTTCAGTTTATACACCTGAGCAATCGAGGGTTAAGGGCCTTGCTCAGGGGCCCTGCAGTGGCAACTTGGTGGACCTAGGATTCGAACCAATGACCTTCCGATCAGTAGTCGAACACCTTAACCACTGAGCTACCACATCCCCACATATGTATGTATGTATGTATGTATAGACAGACAGACAGAAACATGTAGACAGACAGACAGATGTACATATGTATTTATGTATGTATGTATAGACAGACAGACAGACATACATGCATACAGACAGACGTACATATGTATGTATGTATGTATGTACAGACAGACAAATCGACAGACGGACAGATTTACAGATATATAGACAGACAGATGTACATATGTATGTACGGACAGACAGAGAGACAGACAGATAGATGTGAGTGCTTACAGTTCCATCCTCTAGCTGCAGGTGTAGAACTGGATCTCCAGGTGTGTAATCTCTGAGGAGCTCAGCTGACTTCCACACCTGCTCTGTGTCCGGAACCCAGACTCTGTTATACTGCAGTAGAGGCAGCACTTTTATACACACACAACACACACTGATACATGTAACAGACAATCTTTTAAACTCCAAATATAGCTAGAAAAACCCCCCAAAGACAACCAAACCCACTCCAAACCCTCTCCAATAACCAAACCCGTGATTACAACCTGATTCCCAGCTACGAGTTTCTACCATATGTTGCATTTCAGGAAACATTTAAAGTAAAAGTTTAAAACACTAACCTTATTAAAATATATTTTATAAGAGGATTTCCAAATCAGAGTACATAAACTGTATACATTACAGTAAGTGTGTAAACTGTGGAGTTAATATATTATTACATTTGTAAACATTGAGGCACTTCCGTTGTAGCCCCTACCTGAGTGTACAGCTCCGACAGCGCCATGGCAACAGCACTGATTCACACGGGCTCGTGCTGATAAAATCACATTTAATTTGCACTACATTAAAAACTAAAAGTTACAAGTTAGATCTCGACGTGTTGTTTCACTCCACTCCACTTCACTTTAGTGCACCTGTTGTGCTGCTCCAGGTCTCGTGACGCCTGCTTGCTGTAGGCGTGTTCAGTTTGTACAAGCACTGAGGAAACAAAAGAAACAGGATCCGAGCTCGTGCGGGACACAAACTTTCCTCTGGCGTCACATTCTTCACTTCACTATTAGATTCATTTCAATATGGCGTCACGGTTCTGTGTTTACACGGTTTGGGACAAAATCTCTTAACCTCACTTATTTAAAAAAAATACTCCAACCAAAACAAACCAACCAAACAATTGTGTATTCAAAAAATAAAAGCTACAAGAATAACCACATGTCAAGCAAATCTTTTTTTCTTGTTTATTTGTACATAAGGAAATGGAATTGAAATATGCATTAAAAACATGACCACTGCCTTGTTTTCATATAAACTATAATACTCTAATACATATGCACATATTATAATTCATTCCACTTTAACTTAAAGAGTCACAATGGATATGGAGCCTATCCCAGGAACAATGGGTGTGAGGAAGGAATACACACTGGAATACACACTGGAATACACATTCAGACATTCAAGCGCCAAACTAGGGTCTACATTAGGGAGGAAACCACAGAACCCAGAGCAAACAACTGTGACATGGAAAGAACACATGGGGCAGCAAAGCTACAAAGGTGACAGAAACAAATATTTTTGCTGTACAGGCTCTAGATAGTCTAGAAGTCATCATATATTATCATTTAATAAATAATCATTAATAACTTAATTCAATAGAAATCACACACACACACATGTTCAGTTACAATGCCAGGTGAGAAGATTCATGAGTGGAATGAGTAAATTTCACATACCGAGAACCCTGAGCTCAGGATCAAATCCAGGACCCCGGAATAAATATCCACTATTTTCATTCACTTATGAAATACTTCAAGTAGAAACACTATTCTTCTTTTGGCTCTTAAAAATAATGTAGGCAACAGAAATGTAATAAAAGTTAAATGACAGATTAACAAACACAGACTAAGAGAATAAAGTCCTGATAAATCACATAGTACTGATGCGTAAAGGCCAAACGTTTTCACACCGATGAGGCAAAGCTGACTGCTTTGAAAGTAGGAGATTTATCCAGGGATCATCATACTCGATACTCAGCTGGACGTTCCACAGACCATTATTACGGTTTCATCACTGTTGACACTGTTTACATCACTTCTTTCATTTCTTTAGGAAGCAAAATATTTTTGGACCTGTAGCATTACATTGAACAGCCAAGTGGACAAAAAGGTTTTAAAGTCTGCTCTGGTTATCTGTTTAAATCCTCTTGTAAAAAGGTGGTGAATAACCAAAGAAGGTGTTGGTCAACTCAGACATTTTATTATGGCTTGTATCTAAATATACCATGTTTTTCCTATTTTCCCTTATTTATTTTAAAACATCAAACATATACTTTGTCAAGTCTGGTGCATTCAGTAAGGACAGATATTATACTATTAATATTATACGGTTTTTATTATTATTAATGCTGGAAATACACTGTACTGCTTTTTAAATATATTTCACAGTATATTTGCAATGAAAGTTTCCCTTAGGCTTCAAGTAAATTAAATTATGATGCTCCTGGTGGTTGTTAGAGTCTGGTGAGGAAGCTGAGGTTGAGGCTTTGGGGAATCTGAAGGCTCTCTAGGGCCACAGGAGAAGGGTTAAAGGGAAAACTGAAAGGGAAGAGAATTTTGCTGTCCATGAGCAACTGAGGAGACTCCTGGCGGTCCTTTAACAAAGCCTGTGTAGAGTGGAGACAGAAAAATTAATCACTGTTTAACATGATTAATCAATTTATCTATCATTTATCTATTGGTTATAATTTTATTATCTTGAAGTAAGACTCTATTACACTTCATAGCCACAGCATTTATGGGAGTAATCACAGGCCTGGTATATCTGCTGCATGTGATTTAGACATGCTCTGTGAGAAAGCAGGTAGATGTCCTTGAAGGCTAGATTACATCAGGGCTGATCTAAGACGGCCATGCTGTTTATTTATGATTAACAGAAATGGTTTCTGATCAGGGGTTGAGATCATTTCATTGTCAAAGTCTTAGAATTTGTAGATTTCTACCACGTTCCCTGTCCTATTAACCATATGACAATTTGTGTCAATTTTATATTTGTTTAACCAATAAGCATGAAGTTCTTCTTCACCTGTAACCAATTACAAAGCACTAGCTGTTTGCCATGAACTTTATTTGATGTTTTGATTGTAACACTTTGGTTGTTGTGGTTCTTCTTCACAGCCGTAATCTGAATAGCCATATTAATTACTGTGTCTCTGTAAGTTTAATTTGTCTTCAGAAGGTAGTATTTTTCACTTTACAGGCACCTACCCACCCAACACACACCCCACCCACACCCCTTACCTGTACAGATTTAATGAAAGATGCAGACACTCTTTCCTCAAACTCATTTACTGGTGTGTACAGGTTGAGGAGCTTCTCAATCTGTTCAAAGTAAAAAAGTAAAATTTTTATTTCTGCAATAAAGAAGACCTAACATTTTAACAAATCTAACTGAGTCTGTGAGTGGACAGAGACCTGAGTGGCAGTGAGCGCTGTGCACATTGTGGCGATTGCCTCTGCATCTTCCTGACTCTTTTTCTTGATCTGCAGCAGCTGAGCAGCCTGGATCAGAGGCTCCAGAGTTTCCCGCACCCCGCCTCCCTGCACTCCCTTATCCATCAGCCACTCCTCCAGCTGACTCACATTATACCTGCACAGAGAATGTTTATCTCTAGAATACAAATACCATGATATTTAAAAAAAAATAAAATAAAATAAAAGCTCACATTAAGCAGACAATTCTTCTACTCTGTACCCCCTAGTGGTCAGTACCTGATCTGCAGTCCTTTGCTCCAAGAGCACATGTCTTTGCGCAGCAGCAGGTTGTTAAGTGTTGTGGCACAGATGACATAAAATGTTTGATTGAGCACTTGTCTGATGAGTTCAGAGTCATTGCCATGCTGGAATAGAGTGGAATAGAATGAATCGAGCTGTTTCAAAATGGACTCCAGAGTAAAGGTGCTAGAGGTCCGCTTCCTCAATCCTGTGGGCTTGAGCGCCAACACTCCAGGGATGGTGTCCTGCTCCAACATGGCTGCCACTGGAGACCAGGAAAACAGGAATGAGCAAGAAAAAAAGAAAACCCAACAATACGATAGAGAGAGAGAGAGAGAGAGAGAGAGAGAGAGAGAGAGAGAGAGAGAGAGAGAGAGAGAGAGAACTGCAAATACATACAGAAGATGATGTTATGTTGGTTTTGGGAAAATCAGATTGGTCAGGTGTTGATTAAATTTCTAACACAGCAGCCATAACAGTAGCTGTCTTTTTATTGTCTTTTTTGTTCAAGACAAACTTTAAGAGAGAAAAAAGAGAGAGGCTGGTGGTGGAAACACTGTTCATAATAGAAAGTAAATATCTTGTTTAACAGATGTTCCATAATAATAACAACTAAAAACAAATAAAATGTGAATGTTCATGTATATTACATTAGTAAAAAATGTCATTGCTTTCTGCGATGGAAGAGGAATAAAACACTTCAGGATGTTAGTTAGGAGAAAATAGGCAACTTCAGGCTTGTAATGATTGCATCACAGCACAGTGAAGAAGAGATGAAGAGATCCCGTGGCCCTTACCAATCATAGACTGAAGGACGTCCTCCATGCATCTGATGAGCTGCTGGTAAATCTGGATGACCAAATCACTCAGAACCTGCCTATAGTCAGTGAGGTCAAAGTTCAACAAGCACTGTTTGTTCTGCTGGGGAGTGTTGTGTTTTGTGTAGACCTGAGAAAGCAGACACACATAGTTATACAGTAGGTGAGACATATACTAAACAACACACACAGCTTTTCAGCACAACACACACTACTTTAACTAGATTCGTCACGACATACACAGCTTACATTCACTGAAACAAGTCTGCACTTTAAATCACAATAATCACACTGGTCTGTTGCTGATCTGTACACATATAATATATGGTGCTATATATCATTTCCATTCCATCCTACAGTATATAGTGAATAATTCCAATAAGTATAATTCCATTTTTATAGGAATTCTTTTTTTTTTAATTTGCATTCTATTTTGAATTTATTTTATGACACAGACAGTTGGAAAAGCATTTCACTTCATGTCATACTATTGGGTAAGTTACGAAAAAATTTTTAATTTGAAAAGCAACAAGTGTGTGACACACACACACACACAAACAGGCGCGCACACGCACACACACACAAACAGGCGCGCACACGCACACACACACACACACAAACAGGCGCGCACACGCACACACACACAAACAGGCGCGCACACGCACACACACACAAACAGGCGCGCGCACACACACACAAACAGGCGCGCGCACACACACACAAACAGGCGCGCGCACACACAGGCACGCACGCACACACACACAGGCACGCACGCACACACACAAAGGCACGCACGCACGCACACACACACACAGGCACGCACGCACACACACACACACACACACACAGGCGCGCACACACACACACACACACAAACAGGCGCGCACACACACACACAAACAGGCGCGCACACACACACACACAAACAGGCGCGCACACACACACACACACACAAACAGGCGCGCACACACACACACACACACACAAACAGGCGCGCACACACACACACACACACAAACAGGCGCGCACACACACACACACACACAAACAGGCGCGCACACACACACACACACACAAACAGGCGCGCACACACACACACACACAAACAGGCGCGCACACACACACACACAAACAGGCGCGCACACACACACACACACACAAACAGGCGCGCACACACAAACAGGCGCGCACACACAAACAGGCGCGCACACACAAACAGGCGCGCACACACACACACACACAAACAGGCGCGCACACACACACAAACAGGCGCGCGCACACACACACAAACAGGCGCGCGCACACACACACAAACAGGCGCGCGCACACACACACAAACAGGCGCGCGCACACACACACAAACAGGCGCGCACACACACACAAACAGGCGCGCGCACACAAACACACAGGCGCGCGCACACAAACACACAGGCGCGCGCACACATAGGCGCGCGCACACACAGGCACGCACGCACGCACACACACACACAGGCACGCACGCACACACACACACAGGCACGCACGCACACACACACACAGGCACGCACGCACACACACACACACAGGCACGCACGCACACACACAAACACAGGCACGCACGCACGCACACACACACAGGCACGCACACCCACACAGGCACGCACACCCACACAGGCACGCACACACACACACACAGGCACGCACGCACACACACACACAGGCACGCACGCACAAACAGGCACGCACACGCACAAACAGGCACACACTAACAGACATGAACGCACACCTCTTCTCCGCTGTACTGTTTCAGGCAGTGCAGGAAACGACAGGTGTTGGCCAACCAAAATGAAACGGTATCAAAATCACTGCTTCTTTTCTGCAAAAAAATACGTTACATATACAGGTTTAGCATAAATCCTTATTGCACTAATAAAATTTATTACAAATCAGTACCAGACGCCACACAACACTTTTCTATAACGATACACTCATTAGACCATCATTAACTGTTGTAATCTCACTTTTAGCACATTCTTGATGCTGCTGATTGAGGAGTTGAGCAGCGTGTGAACTCTCTGGTCATTGTTTGTGCAGTCAGCATGGCGGAGGCACATGAAGAGGATATAAGCTGGTAGGCCTGGGATCAGGCTCACTGCAACCCCCCTGGGCTTTAGATCTTAGTCATAAATATAATCTGTTATATTATTGTGCATTATTGTTCATGTCAACAACAACAAAAACATTAAATTACTACAGAGAATTGTAAGAAATTACAGGACTCATTAAACTTGGGTAAGACTTGGGGCACATGAACACAAGTGTTTTAAAATACAGCTGTGTCAGGACAATATACACCACTAGGTGTGAAGGACTGGCCTGAGAACAGTTGTCAGTGACACTGACCGATTGTTGTATGGGATCGCTGGTAGCCATGGAAACAATGACAGACAATGTGAGTATCAGAAGCTCTTTAGCACAGAGAGCTTAACCTTAAACATTAAAAATTTTAAAATTCAAACAGCATTAAAGGTTTGGTGTGAAGAATGTTCTGGGTTCACTCTATCTCCAGTGAATCCCAAGGTTACATGCCTTTAACTGTGATACATTAGCTCACCTGTGATTAGCGTCTTAAACAGCTTGGCCTCATCCTCCTTTCTGTACTGCAGCATGCCCTGGCAATGCCGCTCTTTGCGCAGGATGTTCACCTCTGACAGAACTTCACCCACTCCATTGTCTGTACAAGTCTGGTCCAAAGAGGTATCTGTAGACACCAGTACAATAGTTCACTAAGACTTAGTACTGTACATTTTTATAAAAAAAGACACAGTATAAAGATCACTAAAGCATTTTTATTGTATATACAGATTTGTAAATGTGCCAAGTCTGATTACACTCACTGTCTGACTCCTCAAGCTTCCTCATGTAAACCTTTAGCTGTTTCTTCAGCTTGCGAATGATCCTGTCCTGTTTGTCCATTTGTTCCATTAGCTCCTAAATTAATTTGGAATATAATTCAATATTTTCATTGTATTATGCTGTAGAGCTCGGGAGCTGATTGAGACACACCCATTAACTCCCGAAAAACAATTCACAATTCATTCATCTGCTCCTGCACTCACCAGATTATGACGGGTGAGACGGGTGATTTCGTTCTGGAGGGCTGCGTTTACATGACCAGTCTGAGGTAGCTGGAGTGTATCAGAGAGAGGATGCTGTGGCTGATCTCTCTTTTCTTTCAGGACCTGCAACTCAGCTCTCAGGACCTCCAGCTCCTCTGTATGACTCTGTCTTTCAGCCTGTAGCTGAGACTCCAGCACCCTGTATGAGTGATACAGGTGGAAATCATTTAAAGTATGAAAACATTGTAAATGCTACAGCAGAGATTGGTGCGCTTATGGCCTCACCTGTTAGTTTCTTTCAATCCCTCGTATACCATCCACAGCTCTCCATCCTCATTCAGCTCATGCAGATCTAGAGTTGGGGATCTGAGTATGCAGAGAGAGAGAGAGACAGACAGACAGACAGACAGACAGAGGGAGAGATAGCAGGACAGTGTGTGTGTAGCAAGGTGATCTCGTCATTTTTAAAACTAAATTAAAAATAATTCAGACACTGAAGGACTATATGGTTAAAGAGAGGTGTGTGTAGAAATACCTGCTGGAGTCACTTGAGTTACTTTGAGTCACTGCTGCTTCCTACAAGAGGATGAAGAACTTTAAACACTGAGTTTGTAATGAGAAAGCAACAGGAGTAATATAAATAATCCAGGGTTTCCCGCAGTTCGGGTGGCCCGCCTAAGCTGGGAAACCCTACCGCCTTAACTAGGTCACCCAAAAAAAAAAATTTCCGCTGCACAAAAGGCCGTCAAGTGCATCTCAGAGAATAGCACGGACGCGCTTCACACCGCGAGCGGGCACGCGCGCCACACGGCCGAAATGAGAGAAAGACGTGGTCCGTCACTGTCTGGAGGATAATTAGCCAGTTGATGAAACGCGTGTCCGCAAAATTTTGAATGTTGTTTTGCACTTTCTTATTTATTATTATATGTTATTTAAATTTTATATTTAGTGTTAAATAAATAATTGTTAAATGTAGTACAGAATCTGTGGTCTATCTCACAAAGAAGGGCCGACTATACCCCCTCAACCCCCTCCTTTGGTCAGGAGATCTTAAGCTCTAGTCCCAATAATGCACTAAGGCATCTATGACACCAAGAGAGCAAAATTACCTGTGCTCTCTGGTTAGAATGGATAGTGTACACGTTCACATCAGCAACATTACCCACCATGAGTGTCTGTAAACCCAGTTATGGATAGCACTTTTCTCAGGTGTGTTAACTGTTAACTAAGCCGGAACTGGAAGGTGACTAAATTGTGAATGAAATGTGAGAATTCCAATGTGACATAACTTTAATTTTCATATTTAACATTTTCACATCATCTATCAAATTTCATCTAGACCGCACAGTGGGACGACGACAACACCCACTGTGTGGAATCTCAGCTGTAAAGGTAAATGCAGCTCTATTTATGCACAACACCTTATACTTGTAGCCCTCTAGATTGACCAGCTGAGTGCGCAGCATAAGCACTTCCTCTTTGCGCATTTCCAACTCCTCAGTAGTGGAGCTCAGCTGCTCTAGAAGCACATTATAGGCTGGTGTTAGTCTTGAGCTTTTCCCCGCAGTGAGAGATGCACGCAAGTCATTCAGATCCTTCTTCAGCCTCTTATTTGCTGACTCCAGCTCCTGTCGCTGGTAGGAGAAAGAGGTGGGTGGCAGAAAGAAAAAAAAAGAGCTGCATTCAATATAGTTGTCGAAATAAAACTAAGCATCCTGAATTTATTCCTGGCTTGAGTGAGGCACTTAAACAGAGATTGCTTCGGGGAAATCGTCCCAAAGCCGGCAAATAAAAAAACACTTTAATCATAATAACAGTGTAATAATTAGCCATAATCATTATAGCCAATATCTAACAGTGACATATCCAAGGTCTTAAGATTAATCACAAAAAATGGCAGTCTTTAATAAAAAAGGAAGGAATTGCTCTGTACGGTTTTACCTTCTGAGCCTCATAGTCTCTGTCAGCTCCTAATGTTCTCCGACACTCATCCAGGTCCTGAAACAGAATACATACATGTAATATACATTCATGATCCCTTTAAGCCTATATATCGAACCATACTAGTTAACTATATGTACATCTGACACTACTAGTTAACTATAACAACTAGTTTCTTCATGATTAAGCCCATGCAATTTCAAAACCCAAAAATTTCAAAAATTGGTTACAATTGGCCAAAATCTCTGAGTGTGATTGACTGGGATGGATGGTCTACTTTCTGATCCGTGACCCTAGTCATGGGGTGAGCATCGGTGTGCTTGTATATGAGGAAAAGATGCAGTTAAGCCAATTCCTCAGAGTCCTTTACTCTGCCCTGTGGCTTAGCGCAAGCACCAGGTCAAACAGGCGTGGTTGGCTGGTTGTCTAAGAGGAATAACGTTAGCTTCCACCCTCCCTGGATGCTAACACGTCTACTGAAGCACCAAATTCAATTCAATATCAGTATCAAAGTGGCCATCCTAATTAAAAATATTTCCATTTGGATTTCTTTTGAAACAAAATCTAGAAACCTTACATTCGCTAGACAGCTTAAATGAAGTGTTTTAGCAGTCTGGGCTCTAAGCCAGTTCCAGTGTATGTGCACCTTGTCATGTTCCTGCTGGAGCTGCTCCTCTCTGGAATCCCACTCTCTCTGCAGGTTCATCTTCTCTTGCTCCAGCTCAGCAACTCGCTTCTGCAGCTTCAGCAGGAGAGACACCTCCACACTTCCCTTTACCTCGTCCTGCAGCAGATAGCACAGACATGGACTTGTGTAGCTGAGAAAGAGATCCTTTCTTACAAGAGACTCAACAGCACACTACTATTCATGCAATGGATCCATCCATTGCATGCAATTTCATATAGATACAATAGCTGGTCAAGATAAACACTGCCCATGCAAATATGAGACTATATTTCCATAATGGAGGTATTTACTATCCTGAGCTTTTTCTTTAATTACTGATGAACCTAAGATTTGAATAGTTTAAGAAGAATGAAGCAGATTAATGACACAATTCCTTAACATCCCAATGAAACTGCTAGATCTGATTCCATAGGTTGACATTTTCCTTCTGAATCAGGCTGAACTGCTTGACTTCAAACACAACAGACAAGAGATTTTGATATACATCACTGACTAATCTAGAAAAAAAAAAAAACTATCAGTAGCAGAACAGCAAAAAATTGAACAAAACCCTTTTACTGACTTAATTACTGATTGAGATGTGGGACTGTGAACAAAGAAAACATGGTATTAAATAACCCCAAGTTGGTAAAACACCTCTGACAGAATACACAATGACTTCCTACACATTCCACCGGCATTCAAAACAAATAAACTCCAACCATTTTCAACACCAAGTGATGGCTGTTACATGGGTGTCTGCTGGCAGTATGGAAATCAACTTTATGGACATTTTTGATCAGTATAAACAAATGAATTATTTTATCGCCACAAGTCTGATAAATTTCCACAAGTCTGAAATTTGTCAGGACTCGGTTTTCTTTCAGTGTAAGACGTTTGATTTTACTGTGATGACCTTACACAGAATTTTAGTGGTTGAAAAAGTAAATTTATGATCATCTCAGAGAGCAGAAATGTTTTTGAGATCACCATTTATAGTGAAGATCTAAACACTGTAGTAAATGAAAAATTGACCATTTCTGTTAATAAAAAATGACAAATTCTTATAGCCCTGAGTGTCATCTGAGCCATTACCCACCACTATGGAGTGTGACACGAGAAGAGAACAAAGACTTAAACATCATCTTGATTCCAGCTTCAATAAAATCCAGGCACTTACCTCTGGAACCTGTATGCTGACCTCTGACCCTGTAAACTCAGAGCACTGAGTGTATTCTGATTCATTGCTGCTGAAAGCAGAGTCTTTTCTTATGTGACCTAGGTTTGTAGCATACTGAAAGGGGGAAAGAAAAGCACATTATTTTTTCTTCAGTTTTCTCCCTTACATTTCTTTCAGCTTTAATTAGCCTGCTGAGATTGCAGAAGTCTTTAAATAAAAATGAGTGTAAACAGCGCTTACTGTTGCAGCCTCTCGCTCTGATCTCAGATCAGCGTACTGGGTCTCCAGTTTGATGTGCTCAGTCAAAAGGTTCTGGTAGCGAGTACGCTCTTCATTAAGCTCCATCTCCAGATGCTCTGTGTATTTCTTATGAGCTTCCTGAAGCTGATCTATAAATGTGTGTGTGTTCAGTAGGAATAAAAGAAAAAAGACAACATTTCATTTCAAGTCAAAGCTAGACAAATACTGCTGCTCTCTTTATCGCCACTCTGCGCCAGGCTATTGTGTGAGGGGTCTTTTTGAGAGAAGAAAAGAGGCTCCAAAAGGTTAGAAAAGTGACTCGCTTGAATCAATGCAGAAATGGTGATTTTAGATAACCAGCTAGGTTGACAATACCATCCATCCAAAGTCAGTATGCAGACTCGGGGCTCAAGGCAGAGCACAACGACAGGGCACAATCACACACACTAATGTACATACTACAGACATGTAGAGATGACTATCAGCTTAAAGCATGTGTCTTTGACTGGGGGAGGAAACACCACACATGTAGGGTGAAGACAGGAATCGCATCCACAACCATGTTAACCATGCTAACCACTAAACCACCTTGCCCCCTGAAAATGTTAATGAAAACAGTATGACCTTTGTTCCTGGTCAGCATTACATAATCAACACTGCTGTATTCTGCTAAAAATACTAGTGCAGTTTTAAGGCCACATTTTTAAACGTTTTTTAATGTTTCATCAAATTTTACTTGTCTTCATTATGAGTAAACTACAAATATCGCACCCTAACAACTGATAAAACATTTTGTTTGTTCGGAAACTGCTGAAGCCCACAGATTCTCATGTCTTGAGCAGATTTTGTTTGAATATAAGCATCGGGTGTATTAAGCTTGTTTTAACCTTTTGAACTGCATGACTTGGCTGGCAATATTGTTATGAATCATAAGTACAATCAGTTACAGTTATCATGACCGTATGATGTACACCTACCAGTAATCTTTTGGCTTTGTTCCTGGATCAGCCTGTTTAGCTCATCTTTCTCAGACTTCAGCAGACAGTTTGTTTCTTTCAGCTCAGACAGCATCTGATTTGCAGGGAAAACAAGATTTTACCTTAGCACTGATGTTATTTTATTTTCTTAGGATTAAAATCCAGAATAAACAGAATAAAATAAACTCAGACAGAGGATGTGCCAGATATGATGTTTGTTAAAATGACATTTACAGGCATTTAGAGAAATGAAGACGCAGACTAAAGATGATCATTATAAAATTGTGTAAACGTCTAGATTCTTCCTGGAGTGCAGCCCACCTTTCTGTTCCTTTCCAATTCATGCCGGGTCAATTCTAGCTCCTCTTGCAGAGCAGACACCTGGCCACTAAAACAGCGAGCTTCTTCCTCCACTCTGTGCAGAGCTTCTAGCTGAGTGCGTAATTTATCCGTCTCTGTCACACTCCAGCTCTCAACTGCACACAAGCGCTCTGAGAGCACCCTGTTCTCTTTATGCTGGAGATTTGCACACACACACACACACACACAGGCACGCACACAGGCACGCACACAGAAACAGAAAACAAATGAATCTGATCTAAAATTTAACACTCAATCAGAAAATCATGGCTATGCTACATTCATTTTGTTTACTTTATTTCCCCAAAAGCTAAAAAG
>NC_083473.1:20794817-20807317 GCF_030014155.1 Tachysurus vachellii
ACACTTACCATGTTAAACTGCTGTTGGAGTTTTTCATTAGCATAGTTAATACAAAACTGCTCAAAGCTGTTTATTTCAAATGTTTCAAACCTGAACACACAAATGAAATGATTCAACACCAATAAAGTTGCAAAACATCACATGTAACAATAAGTTTTTTTTGTGAAAAGCTGGTCCATAAAATAGAGGGTACTAATGATAATAGAAATCTGTTACTTACCCATAGATATCCAGCACCCCAATGAACGAGTGCTGCTTGCTGGATGAATGCAGAGCCTTATTGATCTGAATAACTATCCACGTAAAAAGCTTGGCATAGATGTATTTAGCCAAAGCATCCCGGCCGTCCAGGGCCTCCGTTTTGGTCAGAGGCTTACTGAAGGTTTCTGTGGCTGTCTTTAGCTTTTTATGACACAGCCAATGGGCCATGGCCTCAGGAGATGCCGAGAGCAGATCACAGCATATAGTCAGGTGATGGCTTTCAGCCTGAAATCAATACACAAGCATCTTTCAAGAACCGAACCAAGCCAAGGAGAGATAAATATTAAAAACACTTGCAGTGTACCGTATAAATGAGATGGCGGTAAACATTTGTAAATGATCTTAGAATCTCTAGCATGCTAAAGAAAAACAACTGTACAATGGAAGTGATGTGTTGCCTCAAAATTACACACTGCAAGTCTTCACCTCATGAGTGATTCACGTTCATGATACATGAACAGTGTGTTATGCTTCACAGAGAAATTTACATTTTCATTTATACATATGAATAATTTACCATCCATGCACGAAGTAGGATGGGTTTAAATCCCCCCAAAAAAGTCCAAACAGACACTGAGAGAAAATGTGAAACTCTACCATTAACCTGAGACCAGGATTGTAACTGCAGAGCCTAGGGGTTGAACTGCCATCAATTCTATATACTTATATAATTATATAATATATAATTATATAATTCTTATACTACATTACATATGTGTTATATACCACAGATACCATATAGCACACTCTTACAACACATGGTTCACCGTGTGCACACGTGCGGTGGACTTTAAATGAATCCTTGATAACAAGGTTCAAAGAGCACAGACCACATTACTTAGTAAAGTGCTTCAGCTCATTCAGTACATGGAGAGCGATTCAGAGCAATGTTACTAATACTCACTGAGACGCTGCAGTTTCCTGAGCCTTTCCCCATCATCTCTACATTTCCCAGATGAAGAATAGCAGCCAGGATTTTAAACAAATCTAATTGTTGACTTTCACTAATACCTGTGATAGATTTAAACTGTTAAACAATATCACACAAAACCATTTCAAAGCCTGACCCAATTCAGAGAGACTCCAACTCTTTAATAAGATAAAAAAAGACAAACCAAAAAAATAAATAGTCAATTCACCCAGAAGTGAGAAAGCCTTCCGAGTGTCTTGCATCTCATGAGCATCATCCACTCCGTCTATGACAGGGCTTTTGCCTTGATTAGTGCAGTGAAACTCAGCAGCGCTGCCTTCAAACAAAGAGTGATTACTCAATGAAGTAACAAAAATCAGCCTAGTAATTCTACAAGAGGAAATACAGTCATCATCTGATCATGTCAGGATCATACAGCAAAAAAAAAGAAAAGAAACTAGGATGAGATTAATTGGAGACATTAATATCGGTCATGACCATTGTTACTGTGACTGATTCAAGAACATTCTAGTTCACTTAGATCCTAAAAAGTAAAGTAATTACAGCTACTTTACTAAAAAGTAAAAGTAATTACAAACTTTTAAATCTCAACATTCATAGAAACAGAACAGAAAAGAAGAGAACAGAACAGAACAGGAGTTATACCTAACTGCAGAGCTGTGAATTCAGGTAAATGGGCAGAGGCACACAGCTGGTAGAAGATGTGATAGTTGCGTTCTTGATTTGCCTGAAATGAGGAATATAGACATGCCACAGATGTGAGGATCGTTTGTATGGAATTTAGAGCTCATTACAGTTACGGCTTTCTTTGAAACACCAGTACATGCATTCATGCAGTTCTCTAATTGGCGAGTAGTGTGGCAGCAGAGCAATGTATAAAATTATGCGCAGGTCAAGAGCTTCAGTTACTGTTCACAATTGAACATCAGAATGGGGGAAAATTGTTGCATGTTGAGGTACTTTTCTGCTCACTAAGTCATTTTGACTCTGACTCCTCTGATCAACAAGGTGTTTATAACCTCACTGAAGTATCACTAACTCAGCATTTCACACAATTCTCTGTAAACTCTGGAGTGTTGTGTGTGAAAATCCCAGGAGATCGACAATTTCTGAAACCAGCACATCTGTACCAACAATCATCCCATGGTCACAGAGATCAAAATAACTGAAGCTCTTGAGCTGTATCTGCACGATTATATGCATTGTGCTGCTGACATATGATTGGCTGATTGGATAACTGCATGAATGGTATTTCTAATAAAGTGGGCATTAGAAAACAATGCTGTCTTTGTGTTTACAAAACAGCAGAAAAGTGTGTTGCAGGCAATAAGTCAGGAGAAAATGTCGAATTAATAGAAACATTTCCGACTGCTGAATTATTTTTAGTAAATTAATTTCCTTTGCGCTTACTTTCAGGTTGTTGGTTAATTTAAATGTATCTCTCATACATCACTTGTAACTCCCTTCATGGATCTTCCATGAAATCACTGATTAACTAAAAAAAATGTACATCACTATATTTTAGAAGAAAATAACTTCCTTAAGAAGTAAATTCCTTCCTGAATTTATATTTCTACAAAACATTTTGTATTGGAAAATAATGGTACATACTTAATGAGGGACATTCAATGAGTTGAAAAGGTTTGGAAAATAAATAAAAATAAATAGATTGAGTGGAATTGTGAGGTTTTCATCAAGGGTTTTTTTCATCAAGGACGTGTAAACATGAGCTGAGGGATTTCCTAAAAAAACAGAAGAAGTGAAAAACATCACAAGCAATAAAGACAGGAAAAAAAAAAATAATTCTACGTAAAGCAGTGACCTGAAACACCACTCGGGACTTCTCCAGCAGGTACGTCCTCATGTTAGCCCCAGTCATGTGGTAATTCTTATCAAATCCAATCTCAATGTACTTCCCAAAGCGACTGCTGTTGTCATTCCGGGTTGTCTTTGCATTGCCAATTGCCTGTTTATAAAAGGTATTATGTGCATTTAGAGAAATTAGACTCATACTTCACAAAAGAGGAAACATTAATAATACAATACATTCACATAAAAACAGAATGAAATGAATGAACAAACTGAAGACTACCTCCATTATAGGGCTGGATGCTAGCACTTTCTCCTCCACGCTGGTCTCCACGGAGGAGCCGCTGACTGTGGCAAAGTAACGCATGGTGTATTTAGCGGATACTGTCTTCCCTGCTCCAGACTCCCCGCTCACTATGATGGACTGATACCTGTCATCTCTTACGGAAGAAGAGAAATGGTCACGCAGTCATTCTGCACAGCCCCGATTCTTGAGCGTCAATACATTTTTTTCATTCAGTTAATGGCCTAGTGATGAAGACATGCTGACTGAAGTCCATTTTCAGTCTTCTTGTCAGTCACTTTTATTTGAGGGTTGGTGAATGTTAACATCTATTCTGAGCAGACTAGCTGAAAAGAATTGTTTCCATTTGGAATATAGGCTGAAACAATAAAAAATGTGTGCTGTTACCTGTAAGGAAAATGAGTACAAAAGGTGATGCACATTCAGTTCACGTACCGAGTCATCTGTTTATAGGCTTCCTCAGCAACTGCAAAAATATGTGGGTCCATATCTCCCATGTTCTGCCCACTGTATGCATTGATGAAGTCTGCTCCATAGATTGGCAGCGTCTCATAAGGATTGATAGCCACCAGGATGATTCCTAAAAAGAAAAGTACATTTCACTCAACAGTATTCATTGTGGGATTGTTTGTTAATTAAAAACCTCACAGAGACAGCACCAAATGTTTTATTACCAGATTCAGTTCCCCAATACTCCTATTACACAAGTACACTAAACTTGTCAGGATATTAAAAAGCTTTTAGTATGATATCCACAGGTAAAATGTTTAATGACAAAACACAAATGTCTGGAATTCATTTTCTTCACAGCGACTGAACGGCTCACCGCAGTAGGTGTAGATAAGCTTCGAGTCCATGAATCTGATGCGCAGGTTGTGCAGCACGGCCGGTTCGTGCAGGTAGCTCAGAGCTGTGAGGTCGTTCTCACCCACCAGGATGTCCGGGTTACGGAGCGGAGGCAAAGTTCTGCTTTTGGGGTCTAATTCGTAATTCAACTCCTTAGGGGAAAAAAAGGAATTAAAGTCAAATGATTGCGTGTTAATGTAGAATCTAGGAAGTCCGAATACTGATTTAGAAACAGATTTTATTTGTCATGATTTAAAGAACTTTCTTTAAATCTTCTGCAAGTGCAGGTTATTGGGAGAAAACACAAAGCGGTTGGTTTGTGTGCAGAAAATCTGCAGAATACAACTACACACTTGCAGCACTTTAATACTCACATACAAACACTATTGTCTGCTTTATTCTTCAATACATACCACCTCAATGTATGGATGTATGATTCTGTAACTTTGGAAGCCTTAAGCACCATCTCTCCACGTTGAATAAATATCCTCCACTTCATAGCATCCCTAGACATTTAACTAATCTGTTCCCAAAACACTCAGACTAAATTTTACAGCAAACCTTTCTTTTCAGTAGATGATTCTGTCACTTGCTCTTGCTTGGTATCATGATGTGATTGTAAAGAGATAAATACACAAGCTTGGCTCAGTTTGGTGGGATTCTTGTGCACCATTTTACAGTATTAAAAGAAATGATGTTGACATTCAAAAGTTAAAACGTAAAGTCCCTAAATTCAATGTACCACCATTGAGCAACAAAGCTAAACTCAATGAATTGTATTCACAGCTAGTTCTGATGTTTCACACATACTTTTTCTTACCAAAATGCAGGTCTTCCTCATCCATCTCAAGTCAAGTCAAGAAGCTTTTACTGTCATTTCAACCATAAATATCTGACACAGTACACAGTAAAATGAGACAACATGGTGTTACATAAAACAACACAGAGATAAGGACTTAGTAGGTTAGTCCTTGCCACATAAAGTCTGTGCAACCTGGTGCAGTGCAAACAAAAAATAAAAGACAATACACAAAATACAATAAACAGAAACAGCACCAACCAGTGTAAATACTGTATGTTCATATTATGTGTGCAGAAATACTGGAATGAACACATTAGCCACCTAACACCTAAGCCAGTTTAACACAGTGTGTTTTTAAGATTTTTTATTGTTTCTCAGCACACAATAATCCTTTTTAAATGTTGTTTGAATTCTATAATATGTAATTTAAGTACACGCTTCATGTCAAATTATATAATGAACGCCACCCATGATAGACGAGATTAAAGAAAATTGCAGTTTTCTGTCATCAGTCTGGAATCTGGGATTGTAATGTCCAGTTAATAGGGCATAAAAGTGAGCCTAAGGAGGAAAATGTAAGGATTCATTTTCTGCCTGTTACTATGTTTTATTTAATCAGACTTATGGTCCATTTTAGATCAATTCCAGAGTGTCATCAAACTTGTTTTTCAATAGACAAGATTAGACATGAGGAAAATCTGACCTTTTTTACAAACATGGACAATATCACATATTGCTCACATTTAATTTTCGCAAAATCTTGAATGTTAAATATTTGTTTTAAATATTTCAAAATTTTAAAACCTCTTATTTGGGTTCTAAAGACAGACTTGGGTTGCCTGTAGTGTGTATGCATGAATATTTATAAAGTGCTGAAAAACACACAGATCAGTAACCAGAGCACTGACTTCATTTCCAAGCTAAAGTGTTGAGATCAGCAAAATCGATCCATTAAATATTTATTAACTCTAAAAAAGTCAATGTTGTTCTCTTTCCAGCTCACCGTTCCATCCTGGAGCTGCAGCTGAAGAACAGTGTCTCCTGGTCTGTAGTCTGTGGTTAGCTGTGCACATCTCCAAACCTCCTGAGAGTCTGGGATCCAAACTCGAGCAAACTGCAAAGGATCAGGAGGCTGTTAAAAAGCTCAGATCAAGGCAAAGCAAGGGAAGGGAAAGGAGGAAAAATATCATCAATGGACATGGCTTTTGTTTGAGTCTGGCCTCCATTGTGTGCTTGACTGAAGACTTGATGTTTTTAGAGTTTAAACTTGTAAGTGCTTCCTTGGATGATTTCACACTTATACAGGAAATGACCTGTATGAGTTCAGAGAACACTGAAAATCCCCATAGAAATTTTACAACCAAACAAACAAACAAACAAACAAACAAACAAAATTTACAAACAAACCTTGATCTCGTGTAACAAAACCTAGAAAAGTACACAATCTAAAAGCACTGATCTGAGATATAAAAGTAAACCTTCCTGACTCTTAGTTTCATGTCCAGTTACATTACCTTTGTGTAGAGTGAAGGAGCCTCCATAACACTTACAAATCCCTTTTATTTTCTTACAAATAAACTTTCTTCAAGGACAAACAGACAGGATAACAAGGGGAAAAGTTGGCATTTGCCAATTTCTAAATCAGCTAATTCCTTCCGACACTTTCCAAGAAAGCATGATCTTTGTGTGCAGATGTGAGATGGCAGTGAAGTCAAGCCGGTCTGAACTCTCTCGCCCTCTAGCGGTGAAGAAAGGTAACGTACCCAAAGTCCACACTAACAGCTACTACAGCACTAAACAGTATGTGGAAATAGTATGCCATAGTTAGTACTGATACTGAGCTAGTACTGATACTGAGTTCGTGCTAGTACTGATACTGAGCTAGCACTAATACTGAGTTAGTACTGATACTGAGCTAGTACTGATACTGAGTTAGTACTGATACTCAGCTAGTACTAGTACTGATACTGAGTTAGTACTGATATTGAGCTATTTTCACATACTGTTTAGTGCACTAGTGTGGGACTAGGATGGCATTTGTGTAATATGGATATATGTATATATTTATATAGCTCTGTTAGCTCAAAATAACGAAAGTAAATTAAAAAATAATTCTAATCATGTTAAATTGAAACAATATTAAGTAACTACACAGTACACACACAAACATTGCATGGATTTATTTGTGTGTGTGTGTGTGTGTGTGTGTGTGTGTGTGTGTGTGTGTGTGTGGGTGGTCAAAAGTATCTGTACTTGTTGAACATCCCATTTCATATTTAATTCCCTTTTTGCTGTTATAATAACCTCCACTGGTCTGGGAAGGTTTTCCAGTAGAAGCCATGAGACCATTAGTAAGATCAGACACTACTTGGGTGGGTGAAGTTCAATAAGGAGCTCTGGGGTTCAGTCAGTTTTAGTTCATCCTAAAGGTGTTCAGTTTAGGTTGAGGTGAGTTTCAGGGCAGTTTTTCCACTCCAACCTTAACACCACCATGTCTTCACTAAGCTTGCTTGGTGCACAAGGACATTGTCATGCTGGAACAGGTTTGAGTCTCGTAGTTCCAGTTGAAGGAAAAATGCTAAAGAATACAAAGTCAGTCTAAACAATTTTGTGCTTCTATCTTGCAACAGTTTGGGGAGAAGCACACATGGGTGTGATGGTCAGGGTCCCGCAAACCTTTGGCCATGTAGTGTATGTGTATAGGCTATAAAGCAAAAGTTGTGCTGAACACAGTGTAAACATTAGTGTGTTGGCACTCTGACACTCTTTTATATAGAATCATTTGTAAATAAATAAATAAAAATCTTACTTAAAGACAGTAAGCTTTAAACATTTTTTATTTGTTTTATTACACATTTGCAATAAGACATACTGACAGTAGAGGGCGCTGTAGCATTCGGATCTGTGTCTGAGTCGGATCTTTCATCTGGTTCAGCAAAAAGAATCGACTCATTCAGCTACCAGACCAAAAATAAACCATAAACCATGTTTCCTGCTCCTTCCTTGCCTAACTATAGCTAAAACTGTTTAATGAAATTTACTGCAGCTTAACTTTTAACTAAATAGCATTGCTTTATAGCATTGTGTTATAAAACTAATTGAAATAACACTAATAATGAAGATTCACTTTTAGTAATAAACTGTGACTAAGTACACACATCTGATGGTTCAACTCACTGTTAAAGGGTTTGTAGCAGTTGCTGAAAATAAATTAATGTGTAATAGCATCATTTCATTGCCTGTATCTTTCAATGCTCACATGCAAACGACATGCTTTATTACCTGCAAAGATAAAGTTATTACCTTTATAATATGGTATCATTTCAAAATGTAGATCCTTAACAGAATGCTGTTTGTAAATTCAAGTGCAAAAAGGAAATGAATCAGAACATTCTTGTGCAAAACTAGTTTATTTACAAAACAATGGCACAGTTGTGACAGTCAGTGCTTATGCACAGATATGAATTTGAGTAGAATATGAACGAGCTGCCCCAGAAACAGAAAACCTAACTAAAAAACACTTCGGTACAAGTTTGTGGATAAACCCCAAAGGGCTTCGTGCTCAAAGTGGGCAAATATTGCCCAAGAGAAACCGTGGCAGATATCATTAAGGCAAGTTTCACCAATCACATGCAGGAGGCAAGCAGCACACATCAAAAAACCCTCTGAGTCCTACTGGAAATAGTTATAACAAATGAGAGGGTTTTTGTTAAAGACCAGTGTAAATGTCTGAACATGGATTGTTGCAAGAGAGCGAGTGAGTAAAACTAGTAAAATCCTAAAAAAGTTTTCTGTTTAATTGCTTCAGTCAGATAACAGTGCATTCACACCTGGGAGTAGAAATCGCAGCTACGTCTACTTCTACAGCCAACACGTCTTGTTTCCACACATACAAGATGTTCAGCAGCAAACATTTTATCAAAAGAGGATTTCTTCAGAGCACTTACAAAGGCAAGAGAAAGTTAGGAAATGGACACAAAAGAACACTAGAGAAAGAGATAAAATGAAGGTCAAGCAGAGATCAAAACATCAGGAATGGTAACAGGAAAGTCCTCATAAAGTTCATATCAAACAGCCAGTTTGCTGGCCACCAGCGAGGTCTTCCTCTGTGGCAGATCTTGAGGAGTTGGGATGTGATCTCCGGTGATCTCAGCTTTCTCTGCTGTGGCTGCTGGGAGCTGTTTATTTTTCATTTTGGCCTTCGCCATATTATAATCTCCTGAGTCGAAGTACTTTTGCTGTTTAAAGATAAATAAATAAATAAATAAATCACAGATTCATTTTAAAAATAAATTCACGCCAGAGTGATGATTATGTGGTTCTCCACCTCATGCTTGTCTGGAGACAGAAACATACCCCTTTTTGAAGTCTTTTCCTCAGAAGATCTGAGCCTCCTGGTTTAGTGCCCAGATGAGGATATCTAGCCTTCAGCTTTGCTTCTTCAGCCTTCTCAGGACTCACAACTTTGTCCTGCATCTCCTGTAGAACATGAGGAGCATTAAAACTGAGGTGTGAAATGTAAAAGTGAAAGAATATAAAGCGTCAACAAGTCAACCAGATCCCAGAAAAAGCTTAAATGCAGGTTCATGCAGAGAGGAGTGAATAAGGACAAGGTTAAAATACACGCCAAGATCATTTACAGAGACGTTTATGACATCCATATTGTGGGGAAACAGTGTGCTAGCAGACGTGTAGCTAACATGAGCTAACATTAGCTACATTGTGCTGACTGACCTGCTGCTCCTCTGAAGTCGCCTCGTCAACAGTCGGCTCGGTCTCGTTAGACATGTCGATAAACTCACGGATAACAGACTGCTTGTGATTTCTTTTCTCTCTGTCCTCCTTCCACTACAATGCCGCTGTGCTGCTAGCGGTTGTGAATGGAAATTAAAGTAGATGGATGGAAGGTGCTACTTTGTTCAGTGGCGCCATCTACAGGACCGGAGACAAACACATGAGATGGCAAGAAGGTATCCAGGGACTGAAGGGTCCTTGAACCTCACTCATCTTCTACCGCTTATCCGAACTACCTCGGGTCACGGGGAGCCTGTGCCTATCTCAGGCGTCATCGGGGCATCACGGCAGGATACACCCTGGACGGAGTGCCAACCCATCGCAGGGCACACACACACTCTCATTCACTCACGCAATCACACACTCCAGAGATGCCAATCAACCTACCATGCATGTGGTAGGACCGGGGGAGGAAACCGGAGTACCCGGAGGAAACCCCCGAGGCACGGGGAGAACATGCAAACTCCACACACACAAGGCAGAGGCGGGAATCAAACCCCCAACCCTGGAGGTGTGAGGCAAACGTGCTAACCACTAAGCCACCTTGCCCCCCCCTTGGTCCTTGAACCTGAAAGATTCCCAACTTTCCCCAGACTGAAGAAGCTGCTAGTAGTGAAAGGTTTTCTGTCTTACAACACAGACGTCCAGTTGACACGACTCAACTTCCAGATGAGGAAACACTGCTTCAAAATGATCAGTATGTTTCTGTCTCCACACAAGCACGATACCTTTATTGCATGTCAGCGTCCAAATATTCTCATTCACCCACTCATCTTCTACCGCTTATCCGAACTACCTCGGGTCACGGGGAGCCTGTGCCTATCTCAGGCGTCATCGGGCATCAAGGCAGGATACACCCTGGACGGAGTGCGTCCGAATATTCAACAGTAAAATTTCAACTTAAAGTTAAAATGTGTCTACAAAAGTGTCTTCAAGACAGATTGTAATCAATCCACACTGTTAAGAAAACTTTACTGCAAATGACTGCGTATGTTGTGTAAAGATTCATATACACCTGACCAGTACACTTATATATCCTTGTTGAATATCCCATTTCAGATTTAGTTCAAATGAGATTTCCACCAAGCTGAAAAAGTCATTAATAAGACCATATAGTGTTTTATTGTTCAATAAAAAAGTGAGGCCAAATTTACAAAATGCCAAGCAGAAAAGGTTTATATATAAACTTACTCAGTGCTAAATGAACACATGTTGTACAGGTTTATGCGTTAATACACACACACACACTCACACACACATTCGCACTCACTCACTCACACACACAGACACACATGCACACACTCACATACACACACACTCACTCACACACACACAGATTTCATATTTAGTCCTCTTTGCTGTTATAATAAGCTTTCCACTAGATACTGGAGCATGACTGTGGGGATTTGTGTTCATTCAGACACTAATGATATCTTAATACACCATGGCGTCATGGTGCTCGCTTTTGGCACAGGGACATTGTCGTGCTGGAATGACAGCCAGTTAGTTCCAGTGATGAGAAATACATTTGTGTGCTTCTAACTTTGTGGCAGCAGTTTGGAGAACGCCTATGTATGTGTTACCACGGCCAGTTGTCCAAATATATTTGCCCATATAGTTTACTTGATACTTCTTGATGCTATAATAGAAAAGCATCAAGAAGTATCAAACCTCTTTACTGTACTCAGGGTTTAAACTGGGATTGATAAATGATAAAAAGTCATAAAAAATGTGACAGTCAGGGCAAAAAATATTCAGACACTAAGAACGTTCTTGTTAATTTAGCTGTATACTGTGAGTCGGCTCAAATATATACTTCAGCATGTAACAAAACCAACATTCTGCCATAAAAAAAAAAAAATCTTAAGCTGTTATCATGATAGGCTATATAAACAAACTAGGATTGACATTTTAATCAAATTAAAGTGCCAGAGCTCAGCACTGTACAGTTCACATATTTAAAAGTCAAAAGCAAGGCCAGATTATGAATATACTTTAAAAAGGTGACATAAATGCAAAATGTTTTTATTATACAGAAGAAAACATATTAGAAATAACAATATAGATACAGCATTTATATTGTTTTAAAGTTACATATTAGACAATTATTAAAAGTGCAGCTATGAAGCGTTTTCATTTTCAATAATACAAAATATATATTTAAAATGTTTCATTTGTTACAACATTTCTGGAATATATTGCAATCAAAGCATGTTTACATCACTACAGCAATTAGTAATCTTTAGACAGGATAAACAGGAAACACACCCACAAGCTTTTAGTTGTAATCACCTTTAATATACCTAGAAGATGACTGAAGAGTGAAAACCTTTCCTTGTATAAACAAAGTACTGAATTTCCAAAAATGAGTATATATTTCTCAGAAAATTGAGAAAACATTTAATTATGCACAAAAATATAAAATTAAGCACGCACATCAGTTCTGTATTCTTCGTACTAGATAGTAAAGGACAAAAAACACCAGGACCAGGCCGACTGACACGTAGCACAGGATCTTGCGGTTATCTCTGCCCGAGCGGACCATCGTGGAAAACCTCTTCACACTGCCTGTTAACAGTCCGGTTGCACTGAGGAAATTAGTGTCCTGAGAAAACAACCACACACTGTGTTAATAAATGTTAAGGTCTTCAAATATTTACCAACCAAAAGGCATAAAGCCACAAAGTATTTTAAATTTCGTTGCTTCCTGACTTTTTCTGCTACCCTGTATATTATTTACACATTAACAATAG